>NC_092388.1:61837921-62000946 GCF_030028105.1 Mobula birostris
CTGGGCCTAATATTAAGCACACATGATCAATATTCAGTAAAAATACTTATATTACAACAGAGGTACCATTTATATGTTAAAATAGCTTGGGAAGGTTAAGTAAACAGAGCTTTAAATAGAAAGCCTATCTTTGTTTTTGACATATTACCCACTCAGGATTGAAAGACTTGGCTTCCCAACAGACCACAGGGTAGGTTGTAGAAGCAGTTGTGCCTCATACGTGACTCACGGAGCAATCCAATTTCTAATCCCAGAGGTGTATGTATGGGAGCATTGGCCATACAATTAATGAACTCACTGGTCCATAAGCAAATTCTAAAGCCTCAGGTACCTTAGCTCAACTTCAGCTGCCAATTTTTTTTAAGGCCTGGGAAATAAAACTGGTCTTTACAAAATTTGTAATGCACAACTATTAATAGACTTGTATTATTCAAGTAATAAAATTTCTAACCATATGCTAGGTTGGATTTTTCAACTTGTCCTGCCTTTCTCAAGCGTGATGTGAGCATGGTTATGATTATTTTTACTAATATTTTATAAGTAGCATTTAATTGGACCTAACTCATCTATCTTACAGTGCTAAAGACCACCCTGATGGCTGTGGTTGCAATAGAATGATACAATTTCATTTGGACAAGGGTACAATTTTTAACAAAAAAATACTGATATTAAAACACTCACACCTCTACCCACTTAGAGAGTTGAAACAATAAAAATTATTTACACTAATGTATCTGGGTACTTCCTAATCTGCCATTCAAAGCATTAAAATCTTCAATATACACTAAGTTCAGATCATTAATAAGCCTCAACCTTCATTAATTTGCTAACAGTGAAGGCAAAAGAGCAAAATTTTGGTTGTATTTCAAGAGCAGGAGATAGGAAGATGTAAAGAAGTAATTGTAGAGTTAAAAAGGCTTAAGCACAAGAAGAGATACATCTGTAGAGGATCAAGAAGTAGTTGGTAGGGATACAGATCCATGGTGGGATCTAAAAATAAGAGAATTTTGAAATCTAAGTGTTGGTTAACCTGCCCCAATTTGGTCAGTGACCATAATTAGCAGTGCAATTATAATACGTTAGCAATGAGGATTATGTACCAAAGAGGTCCATCTGGGTATTCTCAAGAGACGATAAAAGTTCAAAATCGATTCCCGGACATGCCGTCAGTTGTGGCTCCGAACTCCTAGTCCTCGGACTCAACACCGCCCCAGATTCTTGATTTCCAGACCAACAGATTACCATCAGTAAGGGCAGGTGCAAACACCTCCACCACGATTATCCTCTACAAGGCTTTGTCTCTCGATACACTCACAACTTCTCCTTTAATTCCATTGACAATGATACCACTGCTGTCCCGAATCTCAAATAATGATGATTCGGAGTACAAGAATGAAATAGAGAGCCTAGTGATGTGATGTCATGACAACAACCTTTCTCGCTCAATGTCAGCAACAGAATTGGACAATGACTTTAGGAAGAGGCAGTGCATATGCTGCTAATTGCGTCATCACTAAATACACCTCGTTTCTCCCCTCCAAAAAAAAGTACATAAAGACCTGAATAAGGAGCAGGAAGAGTACAGCCTGTGGGAGCAGCCGTCCCGATGGCCTGGCGCGGTCACAGTGACAGTGACAGAGTCATAGTCACTTGAGCGGGGACGGGGAGCCGACTGGGCGTCATGACGTGTGCAGCGCAAAGAATTATGGGAGCAGTGATCCGGCGGCGGCTGAGGGAGAAGCGTGGACGTGGAGCAGCGCACAGGTGAGTGAACTGGTGGCGGCGAACTCGGGGCTTTGGGGTCGGCGGCTTGGGTGGCCAGGAATCCGGCGCGGTAGATCGGACGAGTGTGGCTTGCACAATTTCTGTATTTACGCCGACGTCGCCATGTTGAGGCCTGGTTGCTAATCCTTATCGTCAGGGCCAGTGTCAACCGCCACACCGAGGCTGACACTCTGTACAAGGACCTTGTAATGTTTTAGTGAAGAACTTGGTACCTGGCTGCGTTAAATAACCTGGTCAGGTCACTCGTGTTTCATATGAACACTGCAACCTAATTCCGAATCAGGATTAAATTCATGACTGATTTAAATGAGGTAAAATTGGTTGTTTTCCAGGAGCAATACAGCATATAAAAATCAGTAGAAATGACAAAAACAGTGCAAAAATGAATAGCGATGTGTTATTCATGGACCGTTCGAAAATTCGATTGCAGAGGGGAAGAAAATTACTGAATCGTTGAGTCTACTCATAAGTACCGTAAATATTTAAAACTATTCTGATGTCAGCCGTGAGCTCAAACGTTCGCAGCTCTGGATAGTATTATGTGTGATGTCTGAAAATGCGTGCAATGTTGCTAAAAACAAGCTTTTCTTTGTACCTGTACCTGATGGTACTTGTGACGTGATAGTAAACCCGACTTGACATTTTGAAGATTTACAGTCTTCTGCATGAAGATATTTCCTAGTCCATTTTCTCAATTTTGCCTCATGTTTTGGACCCTAGCCTCAAGCAGTCTGCACATCTGCTGTCACCCCTCATAATATATTGTGTATCAATAAGATCACTTCTCATTCTCCTAAATTTTACTGTGTATGGGCTTAATTGGAGAACAATCTTCTCATTCTGGGAATCAATCTTGACTTTTTAAATCCATTCACAATTTGCACAGGATATGCTGGCTGTGCTCTACTGGTCAGGGACCATCTGTGGCAAGAGGAGCGATTAACGTTTCATATGAATGACCTAGCATTAGCTTTGCTTATGATTATTTCCAGCACCTGCAGTATTTTGCTTTTGGATTATGTCCAAGAAAATAGAGGCACTATTGTGCCTTCTTTGTGATCTGGGAGATAGAACATCTGGGAGATAGAACATAGAACATAGAATAGTACAGCACAGTACAGGCCCTTTGGCCCACAATGTTGTGCCAACCCTTAAACCCTGCCTCCCATATAACCCCCCCACCTTAAATTCCTCCATATACTTGTCTAGTAGTCTCTTAAATTTCACTAGTGTATCTGCCTCCACCACTGACTCAGGCAGTGCATTCCACGCACCAACCACTCTCTGAGTAAAAAACCTTCCTCTAATATCCCCCTTGAACTTCTCACCCCTTACCTTAAAGCCATGTCCTCTTGTATCGAGCAGTGGTGCCCTGGGGAAGAGGCGCTGGCTGTCTACTCTATCTATTCCTTTTAATATCTTGTATACCTCTGTAGCCTCCTGGTAAGCCTCAGGCTCGCTCAGCTTACTTTCTTCTAGGGGAAGCAGCCTTTGGCCCCGCCAAACTGGGTAATCAAGTTTGTGTGGATGCCCTGTGATGTACCCCATCCCGCCAAATAACAGACAGCACACAATATACGATTTACAGATTATACTTTATAGATCTTACTGGAACTATGTAATTAATAGAGGTGCGATGTAAAAGGAAAATAAAAGGTGCCAAATTTATCAAAGTTCAACCACTTCGTGCACAACCACTGGAGCTCAATTAACAGAGTCTTCCTTCCGCCATTCCTCTTCGGTTCTCCTCCTGAAAAACCCTGGGCCTCAGACTCCCTCTTGGGTCCGATCCTCGCCCATCTTACATCATGTCTCCTCTCTCTGTCCCCATCGCACCTTCTGCCCAAAGCCCACGAAAATAATAGCTTACAGACACACAAGAAAGAATAAAATCTATCCCAATTGGTTAGCAAATGAATACAATTCTCGTTATCAGTAATTATAACCCAAACAAGCTGCTACCTTTAACTCAGCAGTTAACATTACAGAGAAACCATTTTATTATAACATAACAAAGAAGCCATTTTATCAGCCTTAGCAGTAACATAAAAGAAGAAACCCCTTACATCGCTATCATTTCTCCTCTCATCCTCCTTCTCTCCAAAGAGTTAAGCCCTAGCTCCCTTAATCTCTGATCATAATGCGTACTCTCTAAACCGGGCAGTATCCTGGTAAATCTCCTCTGTACCCTTTCCAATGCTTCCACATCCTTCCGATAGTGAGGTGACCAGAACTGGACACAGTACTGCAAGTGTGGCCTATCAGCTGGTTGAGTGGATTTGCAGCAACAATCTTGCACTCAATGTCAGTAACAACTAAGGAATTAATTGTGAACTTCAGGAAGATGGATTAACAGTGGAAAGGGCCGACAGTTTCAAGTTCACTGGGTGTCAACATTTCTGAAGATCTACCCTGTGCCCAATATATTGATGCAATTACAGAGATGGCCAGGCAGCAGCTATGTTTCATTCAAAATCTGAGATTTGATATGTGGCCAAGGACTCCAGCTAATTTTCACAGAATGCGTGGAGAGCATCTAATTGTTTGCATTACTCTCTGGTATGGGGGTGGGGTGGGGGGGGCTATAGCACTGGATTGGAAAAAGTTGCAAACCTGGCCAGCTCCATCATGGGCACTGGCCTCCCCAGCATCGAAGATATTCTCAAAAGGCAAAACCCTAAAAAGGTATCCATCATTAAGGACCCCCATCACCCAAGGCATGTCCTCTTCGCACTGCTACCTTCAAGTAGGAGGTACAAGAGTGTGAACACACACTCAGTGTTTTAGGAACAGCTTCTTCCCCTCTGTCATCAGATTTCTGAATGGACAATGAACCCGTGTATACTACCTCAGTACCTTTGCCCCTCTCTTTTTGCACTAATTTTATTTTATTTTTATATATACATTTCTTATTACAACTGATAGTCTTTGTATTATGTATTGTGCTGTGCTGTAAAACAACAAATTTCACAGTGTATACCAATGATATTAAATCTGATTTTGAGATGTTGATATTCAGCAACTTGAAACTGCTCACCATTTCTACTGCTGATTCTTCAATGATGACTGGTGTGTGTTTCCTTGATTTCCCCTCCATGAAGTCCGCAATCAATTCCTTGGCCTTGAATTGTTGCTGCGACACCACTATACCAACTGATCTATCTCACTCCTGTCTCATAACTCCATCACCTATTCCCTGCAAAAGCTGTGTTTGATGAGTCTTTTAGGACTGGGAGAATCATTTTTTGTTCAGTAAAGGTATTCAGATGCAGTCCAAGTCAGCTTAAAGGTTTGGTGAATCATTTATAATTTGATCACTGCTGAAGTAGTTGCACACATTATCTACACTGATCCTTTCCTACTCAATCAAGGCTATGAGTCTGTTCTTTCTGCTCCATTTTAATATTGGTCCAAATTAACCTTTCTCCAATTTGTGCCAATTTAGTGAATAATTAAATACAGAAATGTAAACTTTCCTTGTGCTCCAATATCTTTACTGGATGTCCTTCAGTAAATTTCATCAGAATTACTGATACATTTTTGGGGCAGCTGTGTATTTGAATATGTGGCATTTCTGCCGAATGACATCATACAATATCTCATTCACCTTATCCTGTGCAGTGTACATGCATCATTATTTGAAAGAATCTTTAAAGTCCAGTATGGACAATTTCATCAATTTGTTTTAATTAACAATTTTTGAAAAAGGGTCATGAATGAATTCCGCCCCCCCATCCAAAATATCTTAAAACTTCAAAAATCTCTTCTTGCTGCTCCCCCATAGCTCCATTCCCCCATCGTTTGTTGCCCAACTGCTTCACTCTCACTCCCCATCCTCCACAAATACCATCCTACTTCAGATTTAGCACCTCTGATCCATGAAAGATGCATGGATTGAAGATTGTGCATGGGTAGTAAAATATTGGAAACTACTGCAGAATGTGGTTTTAAGCCTGTGGTTTGGGTATCAAAGGTTGAGGGCACTGAAAGGAATTGAACTGATCACTGCTATGACAGAAACAAATGAGAAATTCCATCATTTTTTGTTAACAAATTCAGAATAAAATCCAATTTTGCAAACATTAAACTTTTAAATAACAACCACAAATAAGTATTTTTAAAGGTCCTTCCAGATATACAATAAATTTAAGTTCTTTGCTTAATATAGTGACAGAATGAGATTGGGATTGATTCTTTTTCTTTTTCTTTTTTTTTTTGATTTTTAACTATCGCTGTTGAAGCAATGTCTTCCTACACCTGCATGACATGCCGTGTGGCATTTGCTGATACTGAGGTTCAGAGATCACACTACAAGACCGACTGGCACAGGTATAACCTGAAGCGTAAAGTAGCAGACATGCCTCCCGTCACAGCTGAGAATTTCCAAGAGCGTGTGCTGGCCCAGAGAGTGGCTGTGGAAGAGCAGAACAAGGGAACGGCTACAGACTGCGCAACCTGTGACAAGAAATTTGCCACCTTCAATGCCTATGAAAATCATTTGAAATCAAAGAAACACCTTGATGCAGAAAAGAAGGCCACTGGACTTGCAAATAAGGAGCTGGAAAGACTCAACGCAAAAAATCTGGAAAAGGGGTTGAATGACGAGAGGATGGATAAGGACACATTGAATAGAGCCATTCAACAGGCAATAAAGGCCCAGCTTTCTCCTGCAGCAAAGAAGAGGACCACTAATCCAACAACTGGTGGTACTAATGTAGGAGTGAGTAAGAAAAGACCTGACAAACCTCCTCGGTTACTTTGGTTGGAACAACAAGCCAAAAAAATGGGACAGGATGAATCCTCAGAAGAGGAGGAGGATGTGATGGAGATTGAAGGGGATGGTGAGTAATTTTAGATCATAAAATGTTATGCAGTTTCATTCCTTTGGGGGTTGGCTTATGTTCCACTTGACCTGAAACAGGACTGTGTGGGCCATGGCAGTCAAAGCTCAAACAGGGCATTGTGCCTGATGAAGATGATTATGTAAATGATGATTTTGCCTTCAGCAACTTATCAGTTACTGAAGTGTGGCTGGTTAGCTGGTAAGTGTACAATACCATTTGGCATATATATGATGAAATCTCATGACAGGACACTTTCTATGCTGGCCCTACATTCTTATGCTTAAAATAAACCATCAGACAATGAAGGTGTTCTCTCATAAGAGTTGTTGTGGGCCCTCAATTGGCTTATCTGTCCATTTTTTTTCAGGAGTAAGCCCTTAGATGTTTTGCAGATTGTTTCTCTTGTCAGTTTTAGCTGAGTGGTGGAAAATTGTTCAGAGTGGGATCCTTGACATGGATGTTGTGCCTTTATACGTGCTTTCAATATGTTCTAATAAATTTCTTTTGACCTTCAATTTCTCTGGCCTCAACTAAGTTGGATACAGAGAATTTGGAGAGGTGATCGCCTATTGTAATACAACCCTAAATAATATGTACATTAGATAAGTTTTGGTTATGCATTACCTCTGTCTCTTGCTAAAAATTGAAATATTTTGCAGTCTCAGTAATTTTAAATCTTAAGCTATTACAGTACACCTAACAAAGCTCATTTTCTCGTTGTATCAAGGTGTTGTCTTCTAAAAATGTGTACTTGCTTTACAGCTGTACATTTTAACAAAATCAAATAGCCAAAAATGTGATTACCTACTAGGACTGAGTTTCTTGGATATAGCAAGAGGTATAAACCCTTTAGTTGAGAAAGTACCGAACAATATTGAAGAACAGTGGATAACTGAAGACTTCGGGTATAAAACGAATTATCATGCCCCTTATCTGCCATTTTCATTCTTTGTTGAATTCATCAGCCACCAAGAAGAAACGTGAAATGACTAAGTTTTGTGCTCTCAACTTCCGGCAACACCACATTCAAAAAGAATTCTCCAACAAAAGCATGGGAAAAGCAAAGTCCCTATCACAGTAAACAAAACTGAAGTTGAAAACTCTTATCATGAACAGTGACAGACAATGCCTGGTCCATAATTTTAGAAAAAAGTCACTCCTTAAGGAAATGCGGGGGGGGGAAGCTTGCAGACTGGAGGTGCTTTCTAAAAGAACACTCAAAATGTCTCAAATGTGCTTCAACGGCACACCATACAAAAGACTAAACCTATCATACACTGCACTGAGTGCAACAGTGACCAGCACATATCAGCACTTCAATCAGGGCCAGCTCCTTGGGTTCCTACTGGTTCCAGTACACCTGCACAGAGCACAGTGGGGAGTCAGCTGAGCATCCATCAGATGTAGCTACTTCCCTATGCACAGATGTATCCAGGAAAGACTTCCAAGCAAATCCTGCTCCAAAATATATATAGTCAACATCTATCTGAAACGACATTCTAAGCAAAAGGTAAAGTCAGATGTGATATTGGAAGATCAGAGCAATGTGTCATTGGCAAAATCAACATTCTTTGATACATTCAGTGTTCAAGGTTCTGTTTTCCCATACACTCTAAAGACGTGTTCTGGAAATTCAGCAGTTGCCAGAAGAAAAGCCAGAGGATTTGTAATGGAGTTAATGCAAGAAGTATCATGAACAAAGTGGATGAGCTTAGAGCGTGGATCCGTACTTGGAGCTATGATGTTGTGGCCATTACAGAGACTTGGATGGTTCAGGGGTGGGAATGGTTACTTTGAGTGCCAGGCCATAGAAGTTTCAGAAAGGACAGGGAGGGAGGCAAAAGGGGTGGGGCGAGGCACTGTTGATCAGAGATAGTGTCACAGCTGCGGAAAATGAGGTAGTCATCGAGGGATTGTCTACTGAGTCTCTGTGTGTGGAAGGTAGAAACAGGAAGGGGTTAATAACTCAGAAAATCGGAGCAAGAGGCCGAGAGTGAAGGAGTAAGGAATCTCGGAGAGAAGACAATTTTTTTTTTACACTGGTTATGGAAAAGAGGCTAGACTGCGCAGGCGCGTGATGTAGAGCGCCAAAGGTTTAAAAAAAGACCACCATATACAGCAGGCAGTGTTGAGAGCGGGCAGCGGAGTGAGAGGGAGCAGAGTGGGATGGCTTTGGCTCAACAGGCTTTGGCGTGAACAGGTAGATTCCGGTAAGTTTTGTTTTGTTTGTTTAGAGTAGAGAGAATGCCAGGCAGGATGTTGGAATGCTCCTGTTCCAGAATGTGGGAAGTCAAGGAGACCCCGGTGTCCCTGACAACGATACCTGCAAGAAGTGCATCCAGCTGCAGCTCCTAACAAACCACATTAGGAAACTGGAGCAGTAGCTGAATGACCTCCAGATCATCCGGGAGAATGAGGTGTTTATAGGTAGTAGCTTCAGGGAGGTAGTTACGCCAAAGGAGCAGCGCACAGGTAATTGGGTTACCATCAGGTGAGGGAAGGGGAAAGGGCAGGCAGAACAGGGTTCCCCTGTGGCCATTCCCCTCAACAACAAGTATACAGATTTGGATACTGTTTTGGGGGGGTGGGGTGACTTACCTGGGACAAGCTGCGGCTGCTGTGCAGAAGGGAGGGTGGAAGAAGAGGAGAGCGGTAGTGATAGGGGACTTGATAGTTAGAGATACAGAAAGGAGGTTCTGTGGTCGTGACAGAGACTCCCGGATGGTTTGTTGCCTCCCGGGTGCCAGGGTCAGGGATGTCTCTGATCGCGTGCACAGCATTCTGAAGTAGGAGGGTGATCAACCAGATATCATAGACATAGACATAGAGAAGTACAGCATAGAAACAGGCCCTTTGGCCCATCTAGTCTATGCCGAAACCATTTAAACTGCCTACTCCCATCAACCTGCAGCGGCGGCAACTTAGCCCTCCAAACCCCTACCTTTCACCCTTAATCCATGACCTCTGGTTGACATCGAGCTCACTTGTGGTGGCAGCCCATTCCACACACTTGTGTCCGTCTGAGTGAAGAAGTTCTCCCTAATGTTCCCCTTAAACCTCACCTTTCACCCTTAATCCATGACCTCTGGTTGTAGTTCCACCCAACCTAGTGGAAAAAGCCTTTTTGCATTTACCCTATCTACACCCCTAATAATTTTGTATACCTCTATCAAATCGCCTCTGTCTTCGATGTTCTAAACATTACAGTCCTAATCTATTCAATTGTTCATTATAACTCAGGTCCTCCAGACCCAGCAACATCCTTGTAAATTTACTCTGCACTCTTTCAACCTTGCTTACATCTTTCCTGCAGGTAAGTGACCAAAATTGCACATAATACTCCAAATAAGGCCTCACCAGTGTCTTATACAATTTCAACATGACATCCAATCCTCTGTACTTAATAGATTGATTTATGAAGGCCAATGTGACAGAAGCTTTCTTTACAACCTATGACAAATTTCAATGAATTATGTACCTGTATGTCCAGATCCCCGTGTTCTACTACACTCCTCAGTGCCCTACCATTCACTGTTAGCTGATCCGACCGAAGTGCAAATCCTCGCACTTGTCTGCATTAATTTCCATCTGCCATTTGTCAGCCCATTTTTCAGCTGCTGCAGATCACTCTGCAATCCATGTTAGCCTTCCTCATTGTCCACTATACCCCCAATCTGGGTGTTATCTGTAAGTTTGCTGATCCAGTTAACCACATTATCATCCAGATCATTGACTTAGATGACAAACAAAGGACCAAGCACCAATCCTTTCAGCACACCACTAGTCACAGGCCTCCAGTCAAAGAGGCAACCCTGTACTACCACTCTCTGGCTTCTCTCACAAAGCCAATGTCTAATCCAATTTATTACCTCATCCCAAATGCCAAGTGACCGAACCTTCTTGATCAGCCTCCCATGTGGAACCTTGCTAAAGTCCATGTAGACAACATCTACTGCTTTGCCTTCATCCACTTTCCTAGTAACTTCCTCGAAAAACACTCTAACATGGGTTCGATATGACCTACCACGTACAGGAGAGTAGTAATATAACAAAAGGCAAAAAAAAAGGATGTTCAGACCAGCAGTAGTTACCTTCAAATGTTATGTCTACACGACTGTGACTCTATAAAATTTGGATCATCAAATCAACATATTAATGCTTTTTGAGAAAGGGTGCAGAGGAGATTTACAAGGATGTTGCCTGGATTGGGGAGCATGCCTTTTGAGAATAGGTTGAGCGAATTCGGCCTTTTCTCCTTGGAGCGACGGAGAATGAGTGGTGACCTGATAGAAGTGTATAAGATGATGAGAGGCATTGATCGTGTGGATAGTGAGAGGCTTTTTTCCAGGGCTGAAATGGCTAACACAAGAGGGCACAGTTTTAAGGTGCTTGGAAGTAGGTACAGAGGAGATAGAGAGTGGTGAGTGTGTGTAATGGACTGGTGGTGATGGTGGTGGAGGCAGATGTGATGGGGTCTTTTAAGAGACTGCTGGATAGGTACATGGAGCTTAGGAAAATAGAGGGCTATGGGTAACCTTAAGTAATTTCTAAGTAAGTACATGTTTGGCGTAGCATTGTGGGCTGAAGGGCCTGTATTATGCTGTAGGTTTTCAGTTTCTGAGTCAATGGGGGGGGGGGGTCTCCTTACCCTTGTCAACCGTCATTGAGTGTGATCATATTCCTAGCACAAGGGATGAAATCAGAACCCCTAAAGCTGCACGTGGTCATTTACATCTTAAGGACGTAGCTGACAAGATTCCCCCACAGGATCAAAAGGAGCTGTAGAAAATTGTGAATTTAGTCATCTCCAGCGTGGGTACAAGTCTCTGTAGCATTTAGGACATCTTCAAAGAGTGATGCCTCAAAAAAGGCAGCATCCATCATTAAGGACCCCCATCACCCGGACATGCCCTTTTCTCATTGGTACAACTGGGGAGAAGGTACAGGAACCTGAAGGCATACACTCACTGATTCAGGAATAGCTTCTTCCCCTCTGCCATTCGATTTCTGAATGGACATTGAACCCATGAACACTTCTACCTAACTACATTTTTTGCACTACTTAATTTAACTAAAAGTACCATCTGTGCAGATAAGGTACGTGAACAGTGCAAAAATGCACTTTGTGCCCAATGACTGTACCTGAGTTGGGTCATAATGGGTAAAGTCTGTCTCAGTGGTGCTTGTCTGCACATTTAAGACTAATATACTGGAGAACAGGCATTCAAAGTCATTTCAGACCCTGTGAGGTAGAACCTGTATGAAAGGGAAGATTGTAGGTAAACAAACCATGCTCTCTGGCATACTTACCTCTACTCAATCAGATGTAGGCTACCTGGTCTTCTATCGCTTGGAAGATGATTATAAACTGGCACCTTCCATTGAAGGTGAGGTCTTCCTTTGAATCATGAGCAAAGAGTTTAGCAAAGACATGTCAAACAGTTCGGTAGCTCCCCTTCTTTTCTGCTCTCCATAACAACTCATACAAAAACAAGATGGAGCAGGCCCATAGTCTACTCGGGTCCCTCAGTCACACATTGAAAAGGAACCCAGAAATGAAAGATCATTATGTAGAGCTCATGGAGAGACTCTGCAAGAACACCCCCTGAGCTAACACCCCCACCAGATTCCAGCAAAAAACAACACTTATTTGCCGAATTTTGGTGTTTAACAGCTCCCAAAACCTGAACAAGTATGAATTTTCTGATTCCAGTGCTCATTTCAAAGGTTTATCATTGAACGGTGTGCTCTTGCAGGGTCCAGACCTTAATAACAGTCTGCTCAGGGTCCTCATGCACTCAGAACTAAGTCTGTTGCAGTGATGGCAGACATTGAACTAATGTTTCACAGCTCCCTAGTGAGAGATGATCTTCAAGATTACCTCAGATTCTTGTGGTTTTGTGATCACCAGCTGGACAATAAGATTCTGGAGTTCATGCATTTGGTAACTGTCTCTCATCAGCTGTGGCAATCTTTGACCTTAAGAGGACAGCTATCCAAGGGAGAGAAGGAATTCAGGACTGAAGCGCTGAGGTACACAGGCATTTCTATAGTCATAGTCATACTTTATTGATCCCAGGGGGAAATTGGTTTTCGTTACAGTTGCACCATAAATAATAAGTAGTAATAGAACCTATGATGACAGTCTTAATCACTGTCTAGTTTAGAAGAAGTCATCAACTTGCTGAAAGCAGTGCAAGACATGTCGGTGCAGTTGAATCTCAGACTATGTAAGGTCATATCCAACAGTGCTGAGGTCATGCAACATTTCTCATCCGAAGATTTGGCATAAGGTTTACGGAATGTTGATTTTAGACAGGACATCCCTCATATGCAGTGCAGTCTGGGCCTTGAGGAACTCTACCAACACCCTTATTTTCCAGATCACTGGTACTGAAAGGGCCTATTTATCCCTCTTGGATTTGCTGCTCCAGTCAGTATCCAGGGATGCTTCACGTTGAGAGAGTTGACCTCGGACACTTGTGCATGGGATGCCCCTCTCCCTAAAGAACTAAGGGAGATTCCATGTTCGTAGTAAGATCCAATGTATTAGATGGTCAACCTAGAAGAGCCAATGGACCTATGTTCACACCGTTATATATGCCACAAGCGGGTTCCAGGCTAATCAGCTCGCCCTCTCATGGTTAATTGGCCCAGCACTTCTTGCTGATCCCCACCAGGAACGTTATCAAGGCTGGTATTTTCGAAGTGAGAAGAGTTAAAGACTGTGCAGTAAGACTGTTTCAAGACTAGTTTCTGAGATGATCCTTCCTTTACCAAAGACTAAATGAAATGATTATTTTAGTTTTGGTTTCAGTAGTTTGAGATGCCATGGATGCCACGTGGGGAGTGTTCTGGCTTCTAGAAGCTGCTTTTTATAAATTACTTCGTGGGTTAACTTTGATTCAATTTAAAGCCTATGTTCTCTTTTGTAGGGCAGGGCACTCGTCCAACACACACCTCCAAACTCATCTCATTGCTTGGAACACCTGACTCCAAATGGCTTTTGTAGAAGGCATTACCCCAGAGATTCACATACTTGAAACTAGACTGGGACTGTTTAAACAGTGTACTCAGTGTTAATGAGAAGAAGCACAATTGTTTCTGTGTTGTAATTTAGTCAGATCTTTTCTGGCACCTTTCTGTATACATGTCCTTGATGGCAGGAGGTGCTTGTGATGCATTTTAGAGTTTTGACTACCTGTTGCGAGCAGGAGTGTAATTTCCATACCATGCAGCTTCTCAGGAGGCTCTCTGCTGCGCACCTGTAGAATTATGTGAATAGGTATGCGTAGTCCAGCTCTCTTCAGCCTTCTCAGAAAGCTGAGGTGGCGGTGTGCTTTCTTGATTGTGTAGGATGTGTTCTGGGACCATGACAGATTGTGTGAGATGCGCACTCCCAGGAGTCTGAAATTGCTTGCAGGTTTCCACTGCTGTGCCGTCGATGTGAAAAGGGGGTTGTGTGGTGTGAGTTCTCCTGAAGTTGATAACCATATCCTTTGTTGACATTAAGAAGGAGTTTATTTGCCTGGCTCCAGGACTCAACAATGTGGCCACTTCGGTGTTCGGCGTACAGTCATGTGTGTGCAGAGTGTACAGCAATGGGCTCAGCACACAGCCCAGCAGGGCAGCCATGGGGAGGAAGGAGCAGTTGTACATCCTGACTATCTGAGGTCTCTTCATTAGGAAGTCCAACCCCTAGTTGCACAGTGGTGTATTTAGACCGTGGAGTACAAGTTTGTTCACCAAGGTTTGTGTTGAATGTCAGACTGAAATCCAGAAACAGCATTCTGATGTAAGTGTCCTTGTTTTCCAGGTGTGCTAGGGCCAAGTGCATGACAGATGCTATGGTATCTGTAGTAGAGGAGTTCTGTCAGTAAGCATATTGGTGAGTGCCCATTGTAACAGGAATGGAGTTCTTGATGTGTGCTATTACTAGCCGCTCAAAGCACATCATGATGATTGGCGTCAGTGCCACTAAGTGTAGTCACTTAGTTCTGAAGGTGTAGAGTTCTTTGGTACAGTGATGATGGTGGTTAATTTGAAGCCTGTGGGGGACATCAGCCTGGATGAGTGATGTGTACTCATCCAAAGCAAGTGCCCAAAGCAGAACCACATGAGCCTAATGACAAACCACTTAGATTTCCAAACAATCAGATTGTTGGCATTTTATTGTATTTATTTGGTGCTTATACTAACACTTTGAGTTCTAGCATTTAATCTATAAATACTTTATGTTGCTGTGGCAAATCAGTTCAGTTATAATTAACTTTGCTTTTCACTCTTTCCATTAGGTGATTGGGAGGATATAGACTCTGCTGATGAGGTAGAAGATGAATTAGAAGAAAATGAGGAGAGCGAAGTTGATAAAGGGTTGAGGGTAGACTCTCCACCTGCCGCCTTTCCAATCACAGACTGCCTATTCTGCTCTCACCATTCACGAACTCTGTTAAAAAATGTGAATCATATGACAAAATCCCATGGTTTCTTTATCCCCGATATTGAATATTTAGTGGATCTAAGGGGGCTGATAAAATACTTGGGTAAGTATCACAGAGTTCCAAGTTATGGTAAATTCAAGAGCTTCTATACACAGACAGCCCCTGTGTTACAGTAATTTGGACAACAAAACTTTGTCATTACAGAATTCACAAATCTCTACTAAAGATCTAAGATATAAAATAAAGATCTCTTGGAATTTGTATGTCAATTTTTTTTAGCTCTGACATAAGCATAAATGTTACGGCTTGTGTAATGGAAAATCACAATATGCGTGATTTTCTGGGAACATGAATCCCCTCTCCACCCTGTTATGTATGGGTCATCTACATTAAAGCAGTTAACAATTGAGGTAAATTATTTTGAATGTTGTTACTGTCAAAACTAAGATTGGATATTTATGCAACATTATATATTTTGGAGAGGAAGTTTATCTTTTTGAAGTCGCTTTATATCATATACTGAAGCTACTTGAGATCCTGGGGTGGCTAGCTGAATACTGGTAATGCATGCATGCATCTTTCTTTTTGTTTTAGGAGAAAAAGTTGCTGTAGGAAATATCTGCCTGTGGTGCAATGAGAAGGGACGGTCTTTTTACTCACTCGAAGCTGTCCAGGCTCACATGGTTGACCGCAGTCACTGTAAACTGTTCACAGATGGTGATGCTGCTATTGAATTTGCAGACTTCTATGATTTCAGGTACTAACACATTTTGGGCTTTAGAAAATGTTTGATATTTACATACAATTATGTTTTGTCAGAAAATTGTGCTGTTTTTGGCAGAAGCCAAGATACTATTAGTTTTACTAGAAGGAGTAATAAATGTACAATGTGTGGACATGCTGTCTAAATCACAATATCCCTCAGTATCCAGGTGAAGCTTTCAGTTGCTTTTAATATTTGTTTACTAGGAGAGGAAAAAACACCTGGATTGCTTATTACTTATTTACACACTTACAGCTTTTGCATCTCCATTCACTGTAATACCCCTGTAGTTTAATTTTCAAACTGTACTTTAACTTGCTTTTTGCCCTCTTCACCCCTCCCCCCCAATGTCTTCAGCACCTTCCATTCTTGTAATTTCCTTATAAATGTGACTTTGGTCTTGCAAACCAGGACCTGACTTGAGAATATCTGCTGCATTTTCAGCTTGACCACGACTACTATTGAAATCTCTTAAAATCCATCCTGTAGTGTAAAATATCACCAAGCTTCTTTTCCTTAAGCTTAAACTTACCCTAAGCTTCTCCTTTGCCCTCAGCACTTTGACCTCCTAGTCTGAGAGAATTTTCTGAGGTAATTTTCCCATTACTATTTATTTCCTTTGTTATCCCTCGTTATTTCAACAGTGAATAATCACTTGTTCTTGTTCATTCTCATGAATTCCAACTCTCCGATTTTCTTTACAAATTTAATGAGCTGCACCATCTTCTCCCATGACTCCTTTTCTGTGAAACCTCTGATCACACTGCTTCCTTTCCTAATTTCCAAACTGGCTGACATAAAAATGGCAGGTTCTTCATGGGTATCGCCCATCCCTGCTTCCCAAGAAATGGGACTGAATGAAGCCAGGTTTAATATTCAGAGGACTGATATCACTGTGCTCTTCAGTCAGCTTGGTTGGTACCACGCATGATATTTTCCACCTAGAGGAACTTGTCCAGTGTTTTTTTTTAGAATGCTATCACCTGTCTTCACTCTCTTCTGTTTCCATCCTTTCTGTCCTGAAAATTTCAGCGCAGTCATTCTATAACATTGAAATTGCAAGAGATCTGTGACGATGAACTGTGTGCTTTATCTCTTCTGCTCTGTGTTCAAATATTGTGGTGGTTGGTTACACCAGGCAGAATCTTGCCAACAATGGGGACAGTTTGTACAGGAACTGCTGCTGTTCAGCCGTTCAAAATTAATTATGTCCTGGACTTGCGTGTACACGCTATGAGTCCTCAATTAACCGAGTGGATCAGGAGAGCAGTTCTATCACAGCTCTCCATTGCTGAACTTGGTCTTGTTAACACAGACTCCAAGATGGCTTTGATTTCATTGGACATTCTAGGCCTGCAGATTAGGTGACAAAAAGGAATTTGTTACTTTTAACAATCATACTTCAGTTTATTCTTTTAATTATCCCCAGTTGCTTTTGTTTTGTTAAAGTTTCTATTAAGTTATAGAGAGTAACAGACAGAAATGCTGGAGGAACTCAGCAGGCAGCATGTATGGATTGCAATAAAGAATCAATGTTTCAGTCTGAGACCCTTCATCAGGATTAAATTATTCATTAATTTTTGATGGATGTTAAATGTGTCTGAATAATAGAGATGTTTTAAAAGACAGTTGAAATCCATGAGGGTTCTACAAAGGGCAGAGTTTCACCTCCAGGTTTGTCTTCTGTTGAAGACTGTCAGGCGTTCTAGAGTCTTGTCTAACACCTCATCGGTGTTGGAAGTGCTAAGTTTGGAAAGCTATTTCCGTGATTAAGGAACGGTACTCGGACCATTGTCTTCACTTAGAAATAACTTTCAGATCGGAAGCTGGGAAGTACTGTACACAGATGGCAGTAGAAGTTTTGAGCAATCTTCATAACGGGGTTTGACACTTTGTCAGTGATTAAGGGAGAAGGGAGTTAAGTCACATCAACTATATCGTTAAATGATGAACATGCTCAAGAGTGTATATTCCTGGTCCTTAAAAATTGTTTGTTTTTTGTGTAGTGAAAGTTATCCTGATCACAATGGAGAAGATGTTGCAATGAAAACTTCAGAGGTACCTTGTAGAAATCTGGAATATAATGAAGAAACAATGGAGCTTGTGCTTCCTTCTGGTTGGTACAAAGTCATGAATCATTTTTACCAAGCATTTGTTTATCTGTATTAGGCCATGTAAGTCCATCTTTAAATGAATAAAATTGAAAGGGTTAGGGATACCACCTCAATAGATAATGCTACTTTGCATAAATTGTTATGAACAAAATACCACTATTTGTAGGAAAAGCTAAAGACTCCTGCCAGATCTGTGAGGCATTTCTCAGGTACCATGAACCTAAGGAATGCAGGCAGGCATAGGCCATACATGATGGCTTCATTAATAGGATCATGATTAATCATGACCTTGGCTCCACTTCCCTGCTTTCTCCCCCATGAAGTTCAGTTTTCCTATGAACAGTGCCTGAAATTGTTTTCTAGTTGTAGAATCCCCAAGGGGTCAATATCTCAATATCCATCCTTTCAATCCCCCAATAGTTTTAATTTTGACGCATTTAATTTAAAAACGAAATAAACTGTGTGTGAAACCTACTGTGGCATTTGTATTCCACTTTCAGTGTGTGTGTAAAAGTTCAAAAGTTCTATGGATTCTGGTTTCTTGAGCTTTGATTAAAACATGGTTTAATATGGCAAACAACAGGAATTCTGCAGATGCTGGAAATTCAAGCAACACACGTCAAAGTTGCTGGTAAACGCAGCAGGCCAGGCAGCATCTCTAGGAAGAGGTACAGTCGACGTTTCAGGCCGAGACCCTTCGTCAGGACTAACTGAAGGAAGAGTTAGTAAGAGATTTGAAAGGAGGAGGGGGAGATCCAAAATGATAGGAGAAGACAGGAGGGGGAGGGATGGAGCCAAGAGCTGGACAGGTGATTGGCAAAGGGGATATGAGAGGGTCATGGGACAGGAGGCCCAGGGAGAAAGAAAAGGGGGAGGGGGGGCCCAGAGGATGGGCAAGGGGTATAGTCAGAGGGAGAAAAAGGAGAGTGAGAGAAAGAATGTGTGTATAAAAATAAATAAAGGGTGGGGTACGAGGGGGAGCTGGGGCATTAGCGGAAGTTAGAGAAGTCAGTGTTCATGCCATCAGGTTGGAGGCTAGCCTGACGGAATATAAGGTGTTGTTCCTCCAACCTGAGTGTGGCTTCATCTTTACAGTAGAGGAGGCCGTGGATAGACATGTCAGAATGGGAATGGGATGTGGAATTAAAATGTGTGGCCACTGGGAGATCCTGCTTTCTCTGGCGGACAGAGCGTAGGTGTTCAGCAAAGCGGTCTCCCAGTCTGTGTCGGGTCTCGCCAATATATAGAAGGCCACATCGGGAGCACCGGACGCAGTATATCACCCCAGCTGACTCACAGGTGAAGTGTCGCCTCACCTGGAAGGACTGTCTGGGGACCTGAATGGTGGCAAGGGAGGAAGTGTAAGGGCATGTGTAGCACTTGTTCCGCTTACAAGGATAAGTGCCAGGAGGGAGATCAGTGGGGAGGGACGAATGGACAAGGGAGTCGCGTAGGGAACGGGAGGGAAAGATGTGCGTAGTGGTGGGATCCCGTTGGAAGTGGTGGAAGTTATGGAGGATAATATGTTGGACCCAGAGGCTGGTGGGATGGTAGGTGAGGACCAGGGGAACCCTATTCCTAGTGGGGTGGGACCACAACACGGTTTTATCCCCCCTTGTTCAATCCCTTCTTACCTATGTTCGTGACACTTCTCACACTCTTAAACTTTTGGATGATTTTAAGTTCCCTGGCCCCCACCGCTTTTTCACCATGGATGTCCAGTCCCTATATACTTCCACCCCAATCAGGAAGGTCTCAAAGCTCTCTGCTTCTTTTTGGATTCCAGACCTAATCAGTTCCCCTGTACCACCACTCTGTGTCTAGAGGAATTAGTCCTTACTCTCAATAATTTCTCCTTTGGCTCCTCCCACTTCCTCCAAACTAAAGGTGTTGCTATGGGCACCCGTATGGGTCCTAGCTATGCCTGCCTTTTTGTTGGCTTTGTGGAACAATCTATGTTCCGTGACTATTCTGGTATCTGTCCCCCACTTTTCCTTCGCTACATCGACAACTGCATTGGCGCTGCTTCCTGCACGCATGCTGAGCTCGTTGACTTTATTAACTTTGCCTCCAACTTTTCCCCTGCCCTCAACTTTACCTGGTCCATTTCCGACACCTCCCTCTCCTTTCTAGATCTTTCTGTCTCTATCTCTGGAGACAGCTTATCCACTGATGTCTACTATAGACCTACTGACTCTCACAGCTATCTGGACTATTCCTCTTCTCACCCTGTCTCTTGTAAAAATGCCATCCCCTTCTTGCAATTCCTCCGTCTCTGCCGCATCTGCTCTCAGGATGAGGCTTTTCATTCCAGGACAAGGGAGATGTCCTCCTTTTTTAAAGAAAGGGGCTTCCCTTCCTCCACCATCAACTCTGCTCTCAAATGCATCTCCCCCATTTCACGCACATCTGCTCTCACTCCGTCCTCCCGCCACCCCACTAGGAATAGAGTTCCCCTGGTCCTCACCTACCACCCCACCAGCCTCTGGGTCCAACATATTATTCTCCGTAACTTCTGCTACTTCCAACGGGATCCCACCACTAAGCACATCTATCCCTCCCCCCCCCCCTCTGCTTTCCATAAGGATTGCTCCCTACACAACTCCCTTGTCCATTTGTCCCCCGCATCCCTCCCCACTGATCTCCCTCCTGGCACTTATCCTTGTAAGCGGAACAAGTGCTACACATGCCCTTACACTTCCTCCCTTACCACCATTCAGGGCCCCAGACAATCCTTCCAGGTGAGGCGACACTTCACCTGTGAGTCGGCTGGGGTGATATACTGCGTCCAGTGCTCCTGATGTGGCCTTTTATATATTGGCGAGACCAGACGCAGACTGGGAGACCGCTTTGCTGAACACGTACGCTCTGTCCACCAGAGAAAGCAGGATCTCCCAGTGGCCACACATTTTAATTCCACATCCCATTCCCATTCTGACATGTCTATCCACGGCCTCCTCTACTGTAAAGATGAAGCCACACTCTGGGTAGCCAGTCTGGAGGCTACCCAGACGGAATATAAGGTGTTGTTCCTCCAACCTGATGGCATGAACATTGACTTCTCTAACTTCCGCTAATGCCCCACCTCCCCCTTGTATCCCATCCGTTATTTATTTTTATACACACATTCTTTCTCTCACTCTCCTTTTTCTCCCTCTGTCCCTCTGACTATACCCCTTGCCCATCCTCTGGGTTCCCCCCCCCTTGTCTTTCTCCCTGGGCCTCCTGTCCCATGATCCTCTCATATCCCCTTTGCCAATCACCTGTCCAGCTCTTGACTCCATCCCTCCCCCTCCTGCCTGCTCCTATCATTTTGGATCTCCCCCTCCCCCTTTCAAATCTTTTACTAACTCTTCCTTCAGTTAGTCCTGAGGAAGGGTCTCGGCCTAAAACGTCGACTGTACCTCTTCCTAGAGATGTTGCCTGGCCTGCTGCGTTCACCAGCAACTTTGATGTTTAATATGGCACTGGTGATGCCCAGTGACTACCTATTAATGGCAAAAAAACAAAACAAAATTACTAAATACTTCATTAATAACAATCAATGCTAACAATAGAGAGGCATAGGCAAAAAGTGGTCGAGGCAAGCCAAGGCGGAGGTGGGGTTGAAGCAGAGTCAAGGCAACTTCGTGGTATCTCCCAAGAGTGAGGAAAGTCCCAATGTCTGATTGATTTAAGTGCCGAGCCGAATTGGAAAGGATGTGTACAGGCTGAATCATGGTGGTGGGGTTCAGCAGTCCAGAAGCAAGGAGCGACCCGATGTTTGGATAAGTTACGCGCCGGGCCAGATTGAAAAGGTCTGGGTGGTGGGAACGAAGGCAAGGCAAGAGCGTTGCTCCCTGCTCTGTGACATTTACTCAGCTCTGCACTGAACTGAGGCTGTGGCCTACTCCAGCTGCAGTGATGCCTGGCTTCGTGTCTTTTTGTAAAACTTTAGGTTTGATGTTATTTGCTTACTTTTATTGTTTGCATGATTTGTTTTTTTTTCTCTCTGAGGATTGGCTTTTTTTAAAAAGTGGTTCTTTTGAGGTTTCTTCGTTATTGTGGCTGCCTGTAAGGAGAGGAATCTCAAGGTTGTAGAATATATACATATTTTGATAAATATACTTTTAAAATGTTCAAGAAACTCTGGGTCACACAGCATCTTCAGAGAGAAATAGACAGTCAGTCCTCTTGACCCAAAGTATTGATTGTCCACTTTCACAGATTGTCACAGATGCTGCCTGGCCTGCTAAGTTCCTCCAGTATTTTTTGAGTTGTTCCATATTTCCAGAATCTGCAGTCTCCCTGGTGTCTACATTATTTGATTAGTTTTCTCTTGTCCTTTATCCCAGCTGTTTCCTTCATTCTTACCAAGCAATGGTTTGATTGAATCTGTATTCTTACTTTTTACATACACTACACCAAGGTTGTTAAGTAAATATTAGTAGTACTTAAGTGATTCAAACCAGTCTTGGTGGTTCCTGCTCTCATGGCCGATGGATTGGGCTGCTGCGTCATAGAGCGCAGAGCTGATATAGGGTCCACTGTTGTTCCATGGTATTTTCTGAGCTTAGACAAGGTTCCAACTCCCATAGTTTCTCAACTGGGATGTGTCAAAACTCACTTCTTGCTTCTGTGTTTCTCAGGCGGTTGCAATTTAGTCGCTTTTTATTAGGTTTTTGCAGCCACAAGGGGGGACGCACTTTCATATGGAGCTTGGCCACAATCATACGGTGGTCAGTCCAGCACTTTGCACCTCTCATGGCACGGGTGATAAGAACATCCTTGATGTTACTATGTCTCACAATGATGACGTTGATCATGTGCCAATGTTAGAGCGAGGGTGCATCCACGAGGTCTTATATTTTGCCTTCTGCTGGAAGACGGTGTTGGTTATGGTAAGGTTCTGCTCAGAGCAAAGAGTAAGTAGCCTCATGCTACTTGCATTCACCTTGCCAATACCATGCCTTCCTAGCGCTCCACTCCATATCCTGTTGTTCTGTCCCACCCTAGCGTTGAAGTCCCCAAGCAAAAGGACCTTATCATTCTTAGGGATCCGGCAAAGAGCTTCATCCAATGTCTGATAAAAGCCAGCCTTGGCCTCATTCTCAGATGGCAAAGTTGGTGCATAGGCACTGAGAAGCGTGGCAAAACGTTTCTTTGCTGGGGGATATGAAGGGTCATTAGTCTTTCACTAATGCCAACAGGTGTTTCTGTAGGACTTGGTAGAAAAGTGTTCTTGACGGCCAAGCCTACTCCGTGGAGATATTGTCCACCTGGGGGGAAACCTTTCCAGAATAACTCAGACACCATCCACAACTTGCTTAAGGACTTGCACAAAGCACACCGAGCAACTTTAGACAACCCGTCATCCACCAGCATCAGACAGCATTGGCAGGCAGCTCGGAGGAAAGTGCAAAAGGCAATACGGGCCATACAAAATGAGTGGTGGGCTGAAAAGGCACATGAAATCCAGTCCTTTGCTGATAATAATGACATGCATAAATTTTACAATGCTGTCAAAACCACCTATGGCCCAATAAATCGATGTGTTACTCCCCTGAAAACAGCAGATGGTCTAACACTTCCGAAGAATCAAAATACCGTTCTGCTGAGGTGGGCTAAGCATTTTAACACCCTGCTTAATCAGGACTCTGACGCAGTACTTAGTGATTAAAAATACTTAATTTTTGAGATGAGTGGTAGAATATGTCAGTGACTTGTATTTTCTAGGTTTGGACCTAAAATATCGACTGCATTAATTGACAATGTTGGAATTGGTCCTTGATAATGCACTGCAAGTTCAAGAAGGAAATAATAATGCTTTTTAATTAAAAATACCTAAATTTTGAGAGGCATTGATGTGGAACACTTGGTTGTTAATTTGACGATACTAATTTTGCTGGGGACTAATCTTGCAACACTGGGTTGTTAATTTGACTATACTAATTTTGCTGGGGACCAATCTTGCAGGTAAACAGTACAATCACACAATTTAAAAATTCTGCAAACCTTTATATTGCATCAAACTGAATCATTCATTGCCACTGATTTAACCACCTTTCTTTCTGTATTGAATCTCAGGTGCTAGAATTGGTCACCGGTCATTGCTGAGATACTATAAACAACACTTTGGTACCTCTAGAGCGGTGGCTATGACTGGAACTCGTCGTGTCCTGGGAAGATTGCTACAGCAGTACAAGGCTCTTGGTTGGACAAGTGAGACTGGTAGGTGTCTTCAAGCCTCCTGTGCAGTAATCTCAATCTTTTGCTCTTTTCAGCCATGAAAAATCTAAGCTATCGTTTATAGATGTATCTTTCAGAAATTATTCACTGTCCATCTTGAAGTAATCGATATAGATATGACTTTTCTATTCTATAGTTACTGCCTATTATGCTGCTGGCATTTAGGGAAGCAATGAAGTTGTTTCCATTACAATTTATTTGACCAGTCAGGGTTGTTGGCTCTGAGCTGAACCCCCAAACCTGGAGGACTGGTGGACCACTCACAGCCTGCACTCTAGCCTTTGACCTGTTTGGCATGGGTGACCCTACCAAGAGTCAAAGCACAAGGCCCTGACTCCAGCCAGCATAGCCCTTCTAGTCATCGAGGCATGCAAGTCTCCAACCCCTATGACAAGGTTGTGGTCCTCTTGGAGATTTCCATTGTATAAATTATATAAAATGTTAATGAGGTCATTCAGACCAAGTAACACACAAAAAGAGGAAATCAGTGGGTCACGCAGCATCTAGGAGAGAAATGACTGTTGATATTTTGGTCAAGACTTTTGATATGACCTGAAAGATAGAGGTGAGATAGCCAGTACAAAAGGGTGGAGTTAGGTGATAGATGGATCCAATTGAGAAGGAGAGAAAGACATGGGGGAAGGGAGAATGGTAATAGCGACAGAGGGTGGGAGGTGATAGGTGGAAGTGACAAAGGCTGAAGTAGTCTTCTAACATGTATACTGCTGCCTTATGTTTTGCCATTCTATCAACTTCATCTCATCATTTTAACATAGCTCTGACTCAATACGGCTGCAGAAGGACCTCTTTGCTCTTGTACTCAATTCCCCTTGTTATGAAGGCCAGCATGCCATTAGCTTTCTTTACAGCCTGCTGTATTTGCATGCTTGCTTTCAGTGACATGTACAAGAACACCTAGATCTCGTACTTCCCCTGACTCCATTTAGATAATAATCTGCCTTCCTGTTCTTACCACCAAAGTGGATAACCTCACATTTATCCACATTAAACTGCATCTGCCCACTCACCCAGCCTGTCCAAGTCACCCTGCATTCTCATAACATCCTCCTCACATTTCACACTGCCATCCAGCTTTGTGTCATCGGCAAATTTGCTAATGTTACTTTTAATTCCCTCATCTAAATCATTAATATATATTGTAAACAGCTGCGGTCCCAGCACTGAACCCTGCAGTACCCCACTGGTCACCGCCTGCCATTCGGAAAGGGACTCGTTAATCGCTACTCTTTGTTTTCTGTCAGCCAGCCAATTTTCAATCCATGTCAGTACTCTGCTCCCAATACCATGTGCCCTAATTTTGCCCTCTAATCTCCTATGTGGGACTTTATCAAAGGCTTTCTGAAAGTCCAGGTACATTACATCCACTGGCTCTCCCTTGTCCATTTTCATAGTTACATCCTCAAAAAATTCCAGAAGATTAGTCAAGCACGATTTCCCCTTCGTAAATCCATGCTGACTCGGACCGATCCTGTTACTACTATCCAGATGTGTTGTAATTTCATCTTTTTATAATTGACTCCAGCACCTTTCCCACCACGGACGTCAGGCTAACCGGTCTATAATTCCCTGTTTTCTCTCTTCCTCCCTTCTTGAAGAGAGGGACAACATTAGTCACCCTCCAATCCACAGGAACTGATCCTGAATCTATAGAACATTGGAAAATGATTACCAGTGCGTCCACGATTTCTAAAGCCTTAAGTACCCTGGGATGCAGACCATCAGGTCCCGGGGACTTATCAGCCTTCAGACCCAACAGTCTATCCAACACCATTTCCTGCCTAATATAAATTTCCTTCAGTTCATCCAATACCCTAGGTCCTTTGGCCACTATTACATCTGGGAGATTGTTTGTGTCTTCCCTAGTGAAGACAGATCCAAAGTACCTGTTCAACTTGTCTGCCATTTCCTTGTTCCCCATAATAAATTCACCCGTTTCTGTCTTCAAGGGCACAAGTTTGGTCGTAACTTTTTTTTTTTCCTTTTCACATACATAAAGAAGCTTTTACTATCCTCCTTTATATTCTTGGCTAGTTTACCTTCGTACCTCATTTTTTCTCCACGTATTGCCTTTTCAGTTACCTTCTGTTGCTCTTTAAAAGTTTCTCAATCCTCCGGCTTCCCACTCGTCTTTGCGATGTTATACTTCTCTTTTATTTTTATACTGTCCATTATTTCCCTTGTCCCCTTCTCCCCTTAGGATCTTTCTTCCTCTTTGGAACGAACTGATCTTGCACCTTCCGCATTATTCCCAGAAGCACTTGCCATTGCTGTTTCACTGTCATCCCTGCTAGGGTATTGTTCCATTGAACTTTAGTCAGCTCCTCCCTCATAGCTCCATAGTTCCCTTTGTTCAACTGTAATACTGACACTTCCGAGTTTCCCTTCTCCCTCTCAAATTGTAGATTAAAACTTATCACATTATGGTCACTACCTCCTAATGGCTCCTTTACCTCAAGGTCCTTGATCAAATCTGGTTCATTGCACAACACTAAATCTAGAATTGCGTTCTCTCTGGTAGGCTCCAGTACAAGCTGTTCTAAAAATCCATCTTGGAGGGACTCCACAAACTCCCTTTCTTGGGGTCCAGTACCAACCTGATTCCTCCAGTCTACCTGCATGTTGAAATCCCCTGTAACAACTGTAGCATTACTTTTGCGACATGCCAGTTTTAACTCTTGATTCAACTTGCACCCTACATCCAGACTACTGTTTGGGGGCCTGTAGATAACTCCCATTAGGGTCTTTCTACCCTTAGAATTTCTCAGTTCTATCCATACTGACTCTACGTCTCCTGATTCTATGTGTCCCCCCTTGCAAGAAACTGAATATCATTATTCACCAACAGAGCCACCCCACCCCCTCTGCCCATCAGTCTGTCCTTTTGATAGGACGTATACTCTTGAATATTCATTTCCCAGGCCCTGTGCACTTGAAGCCATGTCTCTGTTATTCCCACAACATCATACTTACCAATTTCCAACTGTGCCTCAAGCTCGTCCACTTTATTTCTTATACTCCGTGCATTCATATACAATACTTTTAATTCATTACTCCCCTCACCTCCCATATCAATTCCTATTTCACTTGGCCATAGTGTATGATCCCCTCTCGAGCTTTCTGCTCTGTTGATTCTGCTGTCTTTCTTATTCTCACTTTCCCTTTATCTCCATCCTTATATTTCCAGTCCGTCCCCTTCCCCCCCACTACTTAGTTTAAACACACCGGTGTTGCAGAGGCAAACCTGCCTGCCAGACTGCTGGTGCCCCGCTTATTAAGGTGCAACCCGTCCCTTTTGTACAATTCATCCTTACCCTGAAACATACCCCAATGGTCCAAGAATGTAAATCCTTGTTTCCTGCACCAGTTCCTCAGCCACACATTCAGATCCATTATCTCCCTGTTCTTGCCCACTCCAGCACGAGGAACTGGAAGCAAACCAGAGATAACCACCCTGGAAGTCCTGCTTTTCAGCCTTCTTCCGAGTTCTCTGAAGTCACGCTGTAGAATGTCTTTCCTCTTCTTCCCCACGTCATTTGTGCCAACATGCACCATCACTTCCTGATGTTCACCTTCACTCTTGAGGATTCCCTGCAATTAGTCCGTGATATCCTGGATCCCGGCACCAGGGAGGCAACACACCATCCTTAAATCTCGCCTGTTGCCACAGAAACCCCTTTCTGTACCTCTCACTATGGAGTCCCCTACTACCACGGCTCTGCCTGACGTCTGTCTCCTCGGCTTTGCTTCAGCGCCAATTGTTGATTTGCAGACCTGACCACCTCTCAGGCTGGCATCATCTTCTGTCCCGACAGCTTCCAAGAGGGTGAACCTGTTTACGAGAGGCACATCCCCCGGGGTCTCCTGTATTTCAAGCATCCTTTCCTTGCTCATCGTTGCCCCCCCCTTCTCTCTTCCGGTATCCTCGGTGTAATGACATCACTGTAGGTCCTGTCCAGAAAACTTGCGTTTTCCCGGATGAACCTAAGGTCATCGAGTTGCTTCTCCAGAAAGCTGAATCTGGACACATTTTCCACAGGTGTAGGAGCCAGAGGCACTATCAGTGTCCCTGACCTCCCACATCATGCACGCAGCACACTGAATCAGCCCAGCGGTCATCTCTTCACCACTTCTCACCCTCTCCAACTGTGGCGTAGTCTCCTCTCTCAGCCTCTGCTCGCCGAAGCCTCTCGAGCCAAAGCACAAACTGCTGTCTTTTAAGTACTCCCGCTGCCTCATGGACTGACTTTCACGTGCTTGTGCAGTCCTGTCCCGATCAACCGCCGAGAAAAATGTTTTCCTTCATCCAGTTACCTACCTGCTTGCTGAGCTCTGTGTGATTTCTGTCCTACATCCGATAGATCTCACAGCTCAAATAATAACAAGATGTTAATTTTGGTAAGTGCAGGAAGATGGGCTCATAAACAATGTAATTAAATCATGCCTTCCATTAAATAATCACCAAGAGTATATTTGCAACCTGAATAAATAATTTACTTTTTCCGTAACAGTGAGCTACTCCAATAGAGGAGGCATCTATCACAAAAATATTCAACTATTGATTTTCTCAGGATAATGTATTGTATTTTGTTAACCTTCTAAAATTGAGTTTTTAAGCTTCACAGATTTTTAATTTTGGAAAAAACCTTGTGTTTTGCAAGCTAGTGCTGAATATTATGTAAGTGACTAGTAATTTGAGCTGTGCGGGGGGAGTGGAAGTTATCTTTGTTAGGGAGTACATTAAATCCATGGCATTATATTTTGTTTCATTTAAGCTATTGGTTCGGAATGCTGTTAGCTTCAATTGTTTGCATGACTTATTTTTTTCTTGTGCATAGAGCGTTAGTCTTTTTATCGTTACTTTTTTTTGTTAATTGGGTTCTTTTGAGTTTCTTGCTTCGTGGCTACCTGTGAGCAAACAAATCTCAAGATTGTCTAATTTATACATTCTTTGATATTAAATGTACTTGAATCTATTAGTGATACTTGTATTCCTAGTAGGTGCTTAGACAGATAATTACCTAAATTTCTTCAGAGAATTAATTTAATTTCTGAGGTGTTTCCAAGTGTGTGGTAACTCTTATGGTTTACATCATCAACTGTTGTTTCTTCCTTTATTAGCTAAAGAAGCATCACAGAGAAGGGAGCGTGATATGCAGTATGTGCAAAGAATGAAATCGAAGTGGATGCTAAAGACAGCAACGTCCAACAATGCAACAAAGCAGATGCACTTTAGACCGCAAGTTATATTCTAGAAACTGGACTGTAGTTATCAGGTTGATGATGAGATGATATCAACATCAGTAATTGACTGATTTTTTTCAAGTTGCATTGTGGGGGGATTTGTGTATTTTTGTTTCTCTTACATATCACTTTCAGATCTTAAAATGTTGGGAATTGTAAAACCTCAAACCATTTCCTTTAACTTGTGTTCTACAGCACGCTGCTTATTGTAATTCAACTCAATTTTAACACAAAATAAATATTCGACATTGTACATGCCATAATTTAGTTGTTTAAAAACTGGAACACCAAAAGTAATGACCTTTAGGTGAGCAACTAATATAGTTCTGCTCTATTACATTTGTATCTTTTCTAATTAATGTTAAAGTTTATCTGTTATCTCTCTGCATCTTTTACTCTTAAGGTAACTCATAGTATAAGTGTGTCAGTGTAATTGAAATAACCCATGAACAAATATCCAAGCAGAAATCATCTATTTCACTGATATATATTCTCTCTCGCCCATCCTGTATACTTAACTGGGTTCATGCTGGTGCACAGTTTCAAATGTTCCACCTTTACCCTGGCACTTCCTTCAGATTGTCATTGATTAAATTATTTCTAGGCTGTGAAGTGCATCACTGAGCCCCAGCCTTTCAATAATGATTTACTAGGATAGGGACATCAGAGAAATGATAAGGACTTTGGTGAATTTCTTTACTATTCTATTCCAGTTTATTTAGTCAGTTTGTAGCCATTCAGTCACTTGTAGTTTCATCAACTGGATTACAGTTCACCAAAAAAAATCAAGTCGTATCTGTAAAAAAAACAAATTGCTATTTCAAATTTGATCTTTCATTAGAGCTTGATAGTTTTGATACAAACCAAAATTGTTGAATTCTAAGTTAAAATCTGAGGACTTAGTTGGAAAGATAAGGTGCCAATCCCTAAACTTTGTAAGAGGCCAAATGGAGATGGGAGTGAAACAGAAAATTAAAATGACATACAGTTGTAGGCTCAGGGTCTCCACTTGGTTTCTCAGCAGCTAGGGAAAGAAGAAATAGCTGACGTTATGGGCTAAGACCCTTCATTAGGACTCTGGTCTCAGCCCTAAATGTCAACTGTTTATTTCCCTCCATTGATGCTGCCTGACCTGTGTGTTCCTCAAGATTTCCAGCATCTGCAGAATCCATCAGGTTTCTTCCTTTTAACCTTTGGGGGTAAGTCTGGAACTCTTGCATTAACTGTAAACCTTTTTATTGTTGCTGCCTTCCAAGACAAATAACAACTACTACAAAATACTGTGAAGGCAGAACTCAACAAAACAGCCATGACTAATGTAAACAAATTTAATCTCCAAATTCTTGAAAAGATATGGAGGCAATGCAGAGGTGGGTCATAAAATTGACTCCTGGGTGAAGGCATTGACACATGAAGAGAAATTGAACAGGTTGAACCTATACTCATTTGAATGAGAGGTGGTGTTCTTGCCACATTTAAGCTTTTAAGGCAGGAGACAGTATCGCTGGGGCAAATTTCCTGCAGTGAGGTTACCTAGGGAGCATAATTTCAGACCTGTTGATTGGCCCATTTAAGAAACATCAGTATGAATTTCTTCACTGAGGGTTATGAATTTTGGATTCTGATCTAGAGGTTGCTGCTTCTAAAGATGCTGCAAACACAATTAATCGTGGTTTTTAAAAGAAAATAGTTGTCCAGAAAGTGCAGGTGAATGCTTCAGGAAAAAGGAATAAGATAATGTTCAAAAACCATTTGGAAATCTGATGGTGGAGGGGAAGAAACAGTTCATAAATTATTGAATGTGGGTCTTCAGGCTCCTGTGCTGCCTTCCTGATGGTCAGAATGAGAAGAGGGCTTGTCTTGGGTGGTAAGGATCTTTAGTGATGGATAGTGCTTTCTTGAGGCACCACCTCTTAGAGATGTAATTGATAGTGGGAAAGGATGTACCCCTGCTGGAACTGGCTGAATTTACAACACTCTTCTACCTTTTGTAGTTTAGTGCATTGGAGCCTCCATACCAGGATATGATGTAACCAGTCAGAATGCTGGTCACCATACACCTATAGAAATTTGCAAGGCTTTGGCATACCAAATCTCAAATTTTTAAAGAAGTAGCTGCTCGTATGCTTTCTTTGTGATTGCTTTAATGTGTTGAGTCCAAGACAGATCCTCCAAGATGACTCCCAGAAACTTGAAGCTGTTCATTCTTTAATGAGTGTGTGTTCTCCTGCCTTCCCATCCTGGAGTCCACGATCAAATCCTTGGTCCTACTGATATTAAATGCAATGTTGTCATTGTGAAACCACTCAAACTATATCACTCCTGTTTGCCTTCTGAGATTTTGTCAACAACAGTGCTGTCATCTGTGAATCTATAGATGGTGTTTTGACCTGTGCCTGTATTGATTGATTGTCAATGAGGAGATGTTTTCTCTGATCCATACTGATCCTGATGAGCAAGGTAATGATCCAGTTGCAGATGGAAATACAGAGGCCCAAAGTTTAGAAGATTGGTGTTTTGTGGTTGTCCAGGTGCTCCAAATCAGATTGGACAGTCCATGAGATTACATCTGTTGTAAACCTGTTGTGGTTGGCGAACTACAGCAGATCCAGGTTCTTGCTCAGCCAGGAGTTAATTCTAGTCATAATCTCTCAAAGCACTTCATCACAGTAGATGTGCTACTAGGTAATAGTCATTATGGCAGTTTACCCTGCTCTTCTTGGCACTGTGATTGCTGCCCATTTGAAGCAGGTGGAACCTCAGACTGTAGCAGTGAGAAGTTGAAGATGTCCTTGCACACTCTTGGTTGGCACATGTTTTCAGTATCTAGCCAGGTACACTCTCCGGGTCTGATGCCTTACGAGCAGGGGTTCACAACCTGAGGTCCATGGCATAAGAGAGGTTGGGAACCCTGCTTGCGAGGGTGTAACAGAGTGGTTTCTTCCCATTTATTGGGGAATGAAGAGCTGGGCAGAGGGAGTGGGAGTAGGTAGGAGGCATCATTTCAGATTAATGAGTTGTCTGTTCCAGATGGAGATAACCAATTCTTTACCCCCAGAGAAATGAGAAGGTTGTATCATTTTAATAGATTCAACACCAACAAAGTTAAATTTTTCATCTCAGGACACGCACGATCAATTTGCAAGAAAATGGAGGTGGGTTGGGGGGTGAAGGGATGACATCAGCCATGATCTTATTGAGAGGGCAAGCAAACTTGAGGGACTAAATGGGCTTCCTCCATGTATTTCCTGTGTGTATAAATGCAAGTTATTATTTAAAATTAGTCACTAATGCTAAACAGGTGCTATGATACTTTTGTGCTGACATTCAGTCCCAATAACTAACTGAAGCTAGCTGACCTAACTACAGCAGGCATACGCCACATCATAGTATTAAATGCAGTGTTAGTGATCAAGCACAATTTGATTTACAAAGCTTTCCAGTGTTGCTGTAAAAATACTGATGCTTGGCATTGGTTGCCTGCATTAAATTAAATTTTGCACAGCTGGTAAGGTTTCTCAGACAGGTGTGAAGGCATGGAAAATTGTGCATACAATGTTGAGTGGAGGCATGCTATCAGTGCGGTATTGAAGAATTTGAAGTTGAAATCCCACTCTACTGTTGTAATCTTTCAATAAAGGAAGAATAGAGGGTGGTTAGAGGACAGATGAAGCATTTTGGGGCGGTGAGAGCAAAGTGTAGAGCAAGGAAGCAGCCATTTGGACAAGAGGCAAAGAGGTGGTTGCTAGGGGCTAGGAAGAAATTATAAGGATCTGGAGATTATAGGGAGGATAGAATTGTGAAGGTAGGGACAGTGGATTTGATATTACGTGAAGAGGTATTTATGGGGACGATGAATTATGAAGACCCAACGAAAGTGAAATTGGTTATGAGGGTAAATGGATTTTTGGGGAGAGCCTGAGGTATGTGGACAGGAAAAGCTAAGGCAGGGACGTGGATGACGAGAATCGTGGAAGAATGTGGAGAAGATTATGACAATTGAGGGATGTTTTGGGGTCAGAGATTATTACTGGGCATAAGAGAGGGGGAGAGGAGGATGTAGTAAAGAGGAATAAGGGGTAGGATGTCTGGGGGGGATGTAGAAGGAGAGGGTTATGAAGACTGGGGTGTATAGGGTATGTATTTATGAGGGGTTGGGAGTAGGGTATGGGGGGGGGGGAGACCGAGCGAGCCGGGTCTCGCGAGCCCAGTCACCACCAACCGCCCCCCCACCCCCGCCCGCGCCTCTTGTGACGAAACAATGGTAACCGGGCTCGTGCTGAATCGCCACTCGAGCCTCAAGTGGTGGGTTCCGGAGCGCGAGGCACCAGTGTGACACGGACCCCTCTGCACTTCGAAGATCTGAACCGGGCGAGGCGAAACTGTCCGCTCCAACTGCCGCCCACTCATCCCGTGTCACCCGTTCCCTTCGCTGCCTGCCGGCTCTCCGTGACGGGCGGCCCCGGTCCCCGCCTTCCTGCTGCCCGCGTTTCTGACTAGCCTTCCCCACTCCACTCCCCTGCCCCGTTCAGGCCCCAGCGCCATGAGCCATCGATCGCCACGCCAACTGCAGCAACGGGAAGAGAGGAGCGGCAGCGAGCCTCTGCCGGCGGTATCGTCCGCCGTCCGGAGCCCGGACGGGGGCGCTCTCGATGGAGGGTCACGAACGGTCGATCTCGAAGAGGACGACGAGGAGGGGGAGACAAGCGGCGGGCTGGACCGGGAGGAGGGGCGGACCTGCGAGCTCCCGAGCCCGACCGCCAACGACGCTGAATCGGTATGCAGCAGCAACGGCAGCTGCCGCAACGGAGGCATCACCCCCACCTGCAGGATCTGCTTCCAGGGCTCCGAGCAGGTAAGGGGCAGCGGAAGGAGGTCGCTCCCCAAACCGCGCACCATGCTACTCTTGCTAAATTAGCCAACAGTGCTTGTGCAGGCAGTGCAGGCTTGTACGTGGACACTTCCCGCTCAAAATGCAACTTCATTCATGAAATTAGCAATGAATGAGCTGCATCCTGCACCCGAGCATTGTAGTTGTTTTATTATATGGTTTTATAAGCTTGTGGAACGATCGGGAAATGTTGTATTTTAACATATTAGCCATATACAGTATACCTGTGTGGCTGGATGCACTTTGCAATGAGGATCGGCTCGGAGGTCGGTTTCAGCACCCTGGTCAGCGTCGCCTGTTCGGCTCTCCACACTCTCTCTGGAGGCAGGAAATCTCCATCCGCTCAGCAAAAGGTTCTGTAAAGCTACACAGCGATCAAACTCAGCTTTTTCCATCAATAAGTAACACTTAACTGGGAACAATTTTCAGAATTTTGCATGGGAATCGCTGTTGGATTATTTGGAGGTTTAAAATATTAATATTAATAGTTACTTCTACAAATGAAACACGTAGTAGAGTTTCAGGCCTAACTTGGTATGAAATGTTATAATTTTAGTTCCGATATTATAATGTAATTTTTTTTATATAAAAATAAAACATGATCGTTTTACGGACAACATATTGCCATCCTTATGTTACTCAGGCTGACTATGACGTAATAGTATTTAAAAAGCCCTCTGTTTAAACTTGAGCGAAACAAGAAGCTGGAAAACACTGATTATCAAAAAAATAAAGTAGAACTGGAAAAATCGAAGTAACAATGTTAAAGCACAATCTATTCAGAATAACGAATTTGGTACCTTATTGGAAGTGTGTTGTAGAATACCGGGGAGGGGAAAGAAAATGTTAGATTAGAAATAAAATGCATAAACAATGAAGCTACAATAAGGAGGAAATTTGATTAACTAGTGAGATAAAATCTTTAGCCAGGCAAACATAATATAATTTTATTGGTGATGCTGATGCAGTGGTTTCTGGATGTTGTCAGTGTGTGTTCTGTCCACTTAACATCTTCAGCATAGTATATGAAATAATCTTACAAAATCAGAAAAGTTATTTTAATATATATGGGTATAATAAGGGAGTATAATCTTAATAGATCAACGTGTTCAAAATTAAGAGGAAGGAAACAATTCTTTATTGGTAAGTTATGAATAAGGAAACAAATGTAGAATTATATGGAAAACAGAATAAGCTGTGATTGTAGATAGTGCAGTCACAGCATTAGAAACAAGGAGCTGGAGGAACATAGCAGGTCAGAACATATTTGTGGAGGGAAATGGATAGTCAACACTTTGGGCTGATAACTTTCATCTGGACTGAAAGATAGAGGGAAAGGAATGGACCAAGAACTGGAAAGCAATAGGTGGATCCATGCAAGGAGAGATGATAAGCAGATGGAGAAGGGAGGAGACAAAGTAGCAACAGAGACTGGGAGATGATAAGTAGAGATAACAAAGGGCTGCAGATGATGGAATCTGATAGGAAGGGAAAGTAGAACATGGAATGAAATAATTGGGGTGAGAAGGGCAGATGGGAACCATAGAGGAAGGAGTGTCTGGCGATGGGCAGATGGAATAGGAAAGAATAGGGTGATGGACTGCTGGGTAGGTGTAGGAGAAACTGGTAACTGGGTAGATCAGGAGGACAGAACATGAAGATGGGGTGCAGGGAAGAGTTCTGTGCTCATGCCATTGGATTGTAGTCTACCCAGATGGAATATGATGTGATATTCCTTCTGTCATGGAGTAACTATGCAAGTGAATTTCATGATATATGAAACAAATGGGATCCAACAAAGAGAACTTATACAAACACATCTATTAACTGGGGGATACAATGGTTATTGAACAGGTAAATAACTGAATAATTAAGAAGTTGAACTGTTTAGCTTTTTGATGTGGATTTTTAATTCAATTGCTTTATGTATATGGCAGATGTGCCACAACGCCAGAAATGTCCCATAGCAAAAACCTAATGTATCCAAGATTATGCAAAGTGTGCAAGCATGAAGTGAAATGCAAATATTTGATTTAGTTTTTCAGCAGGAGTGTGTACAAGAATTTAATTAATTTCTCTTAGAGAGACATATTGAATACACATACACAGAAAGGTATGCATTGGGGTGTTGTATACACTCCTGATTTTCAGGGTAAGTTCACTTTTAGCAAGGAAGCTGCCTGATTTATAAAGAATTCTAAGCAATTATGAGATCAGGAATTCAGCATGTAGAAGAACAAAAGTGACCAAATGGAAATTTATTCCCTTGTATATAGCCAATGGATTGTAAATAACCAAACTATAGTTCTTGATCACAAATTGCAGACCTCTTATTGATTGGAAACATTATGTCAGTTTCTGTTTCTACCTATGTTCCAGGCCTACTGAGTATTTGCTGGATTTTCTTTTGCTATTGTAGATTCCTAGCATTTACATCTTTTGAACTAGTAGCAAAAAATTACTTTATACTCATTTGTCAATTTAACTAAAATAATGAGAAAAGAGAATATATTCAATGGGAGGATTCCCCTTTGTTTTCTATCAGTCTTTAAAACCAAGTGGGAATGAGCATATGCAATGAAAGTGACACAAATACTGTCCTCAAAACATTTTAAACCATATTTTGAGAATCAAGTGAAACCTGAAGATATGTTTTGTGTATGGGGTTATCTGTATAATATATGTTGGCTGATGTTAACCACATTGTAATTTGATATACCTTCAATGAACTTTGCTTTCCTTTTGTACCTCCAAGGGTGAATTGCTGAGTCCCTGCCGATGTGATGGCTCAGTGCGGTACTCCCATCAGCCATGCCTATTGAAGTGGATTAGTGAAAGAGGATCATGGAGTTGTGAGATTTGCTGTTACAGGTACCATGTGGTAGCAATAAGAATGAAAAGACCATGCCAGGTAAAGAGTCATCATACCAAATACTTTCATTAATAAAGTCCACTCCAATCTGAAGGCTTAAATTTCTGTGCCTTACCTGTTCAGGAAGCCTTATCCCAAGAATAGTCTATCATAGTAACAGATGTTCATGCACCAGTATTATAGAACACCTTTAATGTCAAGCAAACTTTATTGTAAGGGTTCATGTGGTGACATTGTTGAGCTAGCTGACAATGATGACTTATCCCAAATATTAAGAGCAAGCTTACAAGTATTGCATCAAATGTTTGCATTCTGTTCTGTTTACAGTAAAATGCAAACAGAGCAATTATTCATGACCCATTAATTCAGTCAGTGTTTTTTTTGTTATATGTTATTCATTCAGGGACTGTTTGATTCTCTGGCACCCTAACTGCCTATGAACCAAGTGCCTTGCTAAGTTACAAACAAGAGAAGATCTGCAGATGCTGGAAATCAAAGTAATATGCACAAAGTGCTGGAGTAACTCAGCAGGCCAGGCAGCATCTATGAAAACGAGTAAACAGTCAACATTTTGGGCTGAGACCCTCCATCAGGACTGAAAAAAAGAGATGAGAAGTCAGCGGAAGAAGGTGGGGGGAGGGGAGGAAGACGTACAAGGTAGTAGGTGGTGGGTGAAACTGGAAGGGGGAGGGGTGAAGCAAGGAGCTGGGAAGTCAATTGGCAAAAGAGATAAAGGGCTGGAGAAGGAGAAAAATAAACTGATTCCTAAGCTCCGGAACCTGGGCCTTAGCACTCAGATCTGCAGCTGGATCTTCAACTTCCTCACAGACAGGACCCAGGCTGTAAAAATAGGGGACAAGCTCTCCTCTACAATCACTCTGAGCACTGGTGCCCCACAAGGCTGTGTACTCAGCCCCCTGCTGTACTCACTGTACACCCATGATTGTGTAGCCAAGTTTCCATCAAACTCAATATATAAGTTTCCTGATGACACAACAATTGTAGGCCGTATCTCAGGTAATGATGAATTTGAGTACAGAGAGGAAATTAAGAATCTGGTGGCATGGTGTGAAGACAATAACCTATCTCCCAACGTCAGCAAGATGAAGGAATTGGTTGTCGACTTCAAAAGGAGTAGTGGACCGCACGACCCAATTTACATCGGTGGTGCGCAAGTGGAACAGGTCAAAAGCTTTAAGTTCCTTGGGGTCAATATCACAAATGACCTGACCAGAGTTCACCGCCAAGAAGGCCACCAGCGCCTTTACTTCCTGAGAAAACTAAAGAAATTTGGCCTGTCCTCTAAAACCCTCACTAATTTTTATAGATGCACCGTAGAAAGCATTCTTCTAGGGTGCATCACAACCTGGTATGGAAGTTGTCCTGTCCAAGGCCGAAAGAAGCTGCAGAAGATCGTGAACATGGAGCAGCACATCACACAAACCAATCTTCCGTCCGTGGATCACTTTACACCGCACGCTGTCGGAGCAGTGCTGCCAGGATAATCAAGGACACGACCCACCCAGCCAACAGACTTTTCGTCCCTGTTCCCTGCGGGAGAAGGCTCAGGAGCTTGAAGACTTGTACGGCCAGATTTGGGAACAGCTTCTTTCCAACTGTGATAAGACTGCTGAACAGATCCTGACTCGGATCTGGGCCTTAACCTCCAAACTGCTTCTCAGTTTTTTTGCACTACCTTACTTCCCATTTTTCTATTTTCTATTTATGATTTATAATTTAAATTTTTAATATTTACTAATTTTAACTATTTTTAATATTTAATATTTGTAATCCAGGGAGTGTGAAGCGCAGAATCAAATATCGCTGTGATGATTGTACGTTCTAGTACCAATTGTTTGGCGACAATAAAGTATAAAATCTGACGGGGGAGGACAGAAAACTATAGAAGGGAGGGGGCGGAGCACCAGAGGAAGATGATGGGAAGGTAAAGGTATAAAGTGAGAGAGGGAAATGGGAATGGGGAAGGCAATGGCAATTACCGGACTTGCTAAGTTATTATAACCATATAATCATATAACAATTACATTGCTATTTTTCTTAAGAGGCATATGGGCCAGAGAAGATCATGAGCAAAGTATTGAACAGATTTTAATACCAATTTGGTAGATATTTTGTTCGTGTGATTATAAATTTATCACAGTTAACAGTTGCAATTATTGTAAATATCAACATGTTAAATTTTAATTCTTTGCTCACGCCTGTTGATATGAAATAAATAACATTAAAAATAAACAATCAACGTTACTCATTTATCTATTTTGAATCCTATGGACAGCCAGGTGTTGTGAGTTTCAACCACAGCTAGGTTCTAGAAACTGGTGAATAATTTAGACAAAGGGTTCTGTATGGTCCAAAACTCCACCATGTTAAACTGCTAACTTGTTAACATGAGTTAATTAAAATTCATTTGATTTTCTGTTGTTACGTATCTCAACCATCACCAACCTTGTTCTTCTGCTGTTCAGTCGTAAACAAAGGAATGTATTATTACTAAAATGAGATTCAAAGATTCAAGGTGCATTTATTATCAAAGAATGTATAAATTATACAACCTTGAGATTTGTTTGCTTCTAGGCAGTCACAAAGCAAGGAACCTGAAAGAGCCCAATTTAAAAAAAATAAAGACCAACCCCTAACGTGCACAGAGAAAGAGAGAGAAAATCCTGCAAACAATAGAAGCGAGCAACAGCAACAGAATTCCAAACCAGCTTGAGTCCTTAGATCCGGAGCAGTCCGGAGTAGAGCCAAATCACCACAAAGTTCTCAGACACAAAGCACAACAGCCAGGGGCAATTTCACAGCCTCTGAATCTCACTTAAAATTAGTATGAAGTCATATTCAGAACTGAAATTAACCTTTAAATCACAGCCAAAGAATGAGTAGCAGTATTGGAACTAGACAAATGAGTTTTGAGAAAGGAAGGGAAAGAATGAGCATGAGAGAGCTTGACAGCCTGAATGATTTACATTACAACCTATGCTGGTACCAGTTGAAATTTTATGAACATAAGATTTTTATAATCTTTGAAAATTCACCTAGTTTCTGCCAAAGTCTCTCTTTCTGCATCTATGCATTTAATAATTTATTTAAAGGTGAAATAATAATACATAACTTTTACTTTTAGTATCCTCACTGTTCTGGTTTTCACTTTAAATAAGTGATGCAATAAATCCATAATATATTGTACTTCAATTTTAACTAAAACTGATGATTTCAGGCATTGAGTGATTGTAAATGGGCATTTCATCCTTTCGTAAATGTAATGAATATACAGGGATTTTCCTTTTTCATGAGATAAAATGATAAACATTTTGCAGATGCTGGAAATATGTTTTCTGGTGCTCAGAGCCCAGGACTGTTAACAACTCCATCTACATATTTTGTAATCTTGTTATTACAATTAATAGTTTGGCTACCTCTACAAATATGAAAGTGTGAAGAACACGTTTTAAGTTCCAGATGGTGAAAGTAAATGGTATAGCAGAGGAACTTCCATTATATGTCAAATCCAGCCCTTTATTTCTATCTGATATTGGGAAAAATAATTAAATCTGGTATCGGTACTGACATGATAGAAACCTCATTGATTAAAAATTCACTACTGGGGATAGTTCCTGAGATGTGTAAGTCCCAGGATCAGACTTAGTGATGAAAAATTAACATGAAAATTGGGTAGTGACTTCTGATGACCATGCATATACTTAAAAGAATTTGTGATGTGTGATTTGCTGCTCCACCAAAAACTATGCGACGATGGTAACTATACAGGGAGTCATCATTCAGTTGCAACATAGGTATATTTTTTGAAGATCAAAGCTGTTGTCCTTGATCCCATTGCAGGCTCTGGTTCGCAAAGCACTTCAGTTTTGCCCTGAAGGTGAAACAGGCTATTTGCAATCTTGTTATTACAATTGTCTCATAGATGAGTTTCTGAATATACATCTGCAATACTGTTAAGACTACTTTTACATCTATACTTGACCCTGCTCCAATTTTTGCTGCTGAAATTTTCATCCATGTCTTTATGATCTTAGAATTAACTATTCCAATGTACCTCTAGCCAGCCTCCCTACTTTTGCCTTTCATAAATGTAAGCTTATTGAAAATGCCCATGTCAGCATGTTAACTTTCACCGGATCGGCCATAATTCATTCCTTACTGCTGTAGATTAGTTTCCAGCTAAACAATTGATTCAGAAACTCTGATATTTGTTTTCAAGTTTCTTTTTAGTTTCTCTTCTATATTCCTTATAACCCTGATTGGCCTTGCAGTCCCAGAGATGTCTGCAGTCATTTACATCTGCCGTTGTGTCCATTACAAAATTTATTTACTCTACTATTGGTGACATGTCTTTCACCTGAAGGCTCAGCACTGTAATTTCCTCTTTAAGTATCTCAGCCTCCCTAAGATATTTCTTGAAACATTTGTGAAATTTTATACATCTACAAATTCTCAACTCTATGTTTGCTTATATTCTGTGAAGTATCTTGTGTCATTAAACCAAGTTAAAATTGCTAAGTAATGCAATATTTTGCAGTTGATCAACATGAAGTTGTTGTAAAGCTATGGTGTTTATCTATTGAATTCACCAGATAAAATTGTGTTTATCTATTGTACCCCCTCTAACAGTGCAGTAAGTCTCAATCATTGCTAAATTATCTCTCTGAACATTTAAATGTATAGTCTCAGTCCTTCAATGTTGAGTGGCTGTTGGAGAATTTAAAAATCTTTTATTTTTGTTTTTCCTCTTTTTTTCTATCTTAATACGTGCTGTATTTTCCTCTTATTACACTTTCTCTGCTGGATTTGACATTCAAGTATAACAACCTTGATCATGATGATGATGTAAGCCATACAGCAACTTCTAGTTTTCCATACATGCAGTTAGTTAGTCACAGTCAGAGACAGCTGCTGCTCCTCCACACACACTACTGATTTACCAGTAGGCTTGCCATTACAGTGGAGTGTATTTTTAATACTTGCCCACATGTTCCATGCCGAAAAGAAAAAGTGCTGCTGCCTTTGTGAGTGCAGCTATGGTACAGAAGTGCTTAGAAGCAGAACAATGTGCTTGTCACTGGAAATGTAATTGTGGGAGTTTGGTGGCTGCACTGGTGTCATGCATGTAACCCATATTTGTTTATCCCAGTGTTGCTGGCACCCAATTTATTTTGATCCTAGTACAAGTATTCGTGTACATTTTTCATTACCAGTGCATAATTTTACCTATTTTGTCTTAGCTCTGTACTATGCTAATTAACCACAGGCTTTTGTTCCTAAAGGCATGTAACCATTAAATTGCACATGGATGGATCTTTGTTGGAATATTACGCGGGATGTTTGAAGTCTTCAGATTTAAGGTCATAGGTGGAATGAATCAATATTGGGAGGTAGCCAGAAACAAGTTGTTATGGATCTGGGAGTACTACTACGTAATTTCCATGGCTCAAACACAACTTCAGCAACTCTCAAGAAGATCAACACGATCCAGGACAAAGTTGTCCACCACCACTCTAAGCATACCTGAAATCCTGAATGGCACCATATTCAGCCTTCACAATAGCGTACTGATGCTGTGGCATACAAGTCTTCAAAGATCTCCTTTAAAATAAGTTACACCGATGGTCTGTTAGGGAGTTCTTTATTTTGTTGTTTCCAAAGTTCCATATTTAGCCCTGGTTTCAATGTGAGTGTACTTATGGAAGGAGCCAGGATGTTCACCAGGATTAGAAATTGACTGAAAAGTATCATTTTATTTGCCCAGTGTGGGAGGATATTGGAAATGATCAGAATGGACGATATTGACATAACAGGTAGCTGGATCTAATAGTTAATTGCATTTTTATATTGTACAGAAAGAATCAGCTGATATTAGCATTGAAAGGCCAAAGGTTTATAGGTAATTGCCAGTCTGGTGTTTCAACTTCACTCATCTTTAATGAATCTTTGATGAGAGCAGGCTTGCAATTAATTATTCTTCTTTGTACTAAAAGGAACCTTTAAAAGACTAGGTGCTATTCATATAAATCCATTTCCTTATGACTGAATTTTTGTGAAATGGGGAAAGAATGAAAGTGGAATGCTGTGTATCCAGTGGAACTTTAGTTATTCTATTGGAAAGGATATGAAGTGGATGAGCAATGAAAATGAAGTGTCTATTTACCCTACCAACCTTTAATTTTAATCAAGAAGTGATGCCAGTTGGATTTATATGGGAACAGTCCTGTGTATAAATGCTGAATAGAATATAATCAGGAGCAGATTCTTATACCAGCTCGGCTATTCAATAAGATGATAGCTAATCTTCTGGCTCTGCCACTTTATTGTGCTAATGCCATATAATTTGATTCCTTTAATATTCAAAACTCTGTTGACTTCTGCTTTGATATTACTCAATAACCAAGGCCCCTGCCTCTGCATCTTCCTTGAGCAAAGCATTCTTAAAATTTGCATGGATGAAGAAATTTCTCCTCATGCCAGAGACCCCATTCAAGGGAATTATCGTCCCTGCATCTATCCTGTAAAGTTGTATATAAGTTGTACATTGGTCAATAAAATCATCTAAAATTAGAGAGCATAGGTCCAGTCTTTTTAATTCGTCTCATAGGAGAGTTTAGTATTGAATGTGGTAAGCCTTCTTTGCATTACCTGTACGGCTAGTATATAACATGGGGGGGGGGCAGGGTGCGGGGCAAGACCTATGCACAAATTCCAACAGATTCCATGTGCAATTTCACTAGAGCACTATATAATTTCAGGAAGATGTCTCCACTCTTGTAAATATGTCTTCTTGCAATAAAGCTTAATGTTCCTAATTGTTTGTTGTACCTGCACCTTTCTAATTTTTCTACCAAAGAAGATGTCACATTTTTCCATAATATATTTTACCTGCCTTGTCTAATCACTTAGCCTGTCAGTATCTTGCTGTAGCCTCTCTGTATCTCTCTTTTAACCTGCACAGGCACCCAATATCATTGGCAAACTTGGATATATAACTCTTGGTGCCTCATCCCAATCATTCATATAGAGTTTGAACACCTAGTGCTGCAGCTCAAGACCCTCTGCTTCCCCACTAGTCACAGCCTCCTAATCTAAATTATGGTTTGCTTTTTCCTGTTCTGTTTTCTACTCATTAGCCAATCCTACAGGGATTCGACTATATATTATCTCCATCTGTGTGGTCTAACTTTGGTATGGTGCCATCCAAGAGTCTTTCTCCTTTATCACCTAGTTATTTAAAAAAACTAATGGATTTCTCAAATTTGTTTTTTCTTTCGTAGATCTGTTTGCTGCTCTGTTTTGTTATTTTCTAAGTGCCCCAATTGATTCAGGGATTCTTCCTGCTATTGATGTCAGGCTCATATGTAGTTTTGTTTTCTTTCTCTCCTTTTCTTAAATAGTGGAGTTACACTTGCTGCCCACCAACCTGTGGCAACCCTTCCAGAAGTTATGGAGTATTGAAACATGCTAACCAGTGTACCTGCTGTCTCAGTTACTACCTCTTTCAAGTGGCAGGGAAGAGAAGTGTGCGCAGTCACAATTACGACAGAGAAAGTACTCAGGAAGCTGAATAGTCTAAAGGTAGATAAATCTCCTGGACCTGATGGAATGCACCCGCGTGTTCTGAAGGAAGTACCTGTGGAGATTGCGGAGGCATTAGCGATGATCTTTCAAAAGTCGATAGATTCTGGCATGGTTCTGGAGGACTGGAAGATTGCAAATGTCACTCCGCTATTTAAGAAGGGGGCAAGGAAGCAAAAAGGAAATTATAGACCTGTTAGCTTGACATTGGTGGTTGGGAAGTTGTTGAAGTCGATTGTCAAGGTTGAGGCAACAGAGTACCTGGAGGCATATGACAAGATAGGCAGAACTCAGCATGGATTCCTTCAAGTAAAATCCTGCCTGACAAACCTATTACAATATTTTGAGGAAATTACCAGTAGGCTAGACAAGGGAGATGCAGTGGATGTTGTATATTTGGATTTTCAGAAGGCTTTTGACAAGGTGCCACACATGAGGCTACTTAACAAGATAAGAGCCCATGGAATTACGGGAAAGTTACATAACATGGATAGAGCATTGGCTGATTGGCAGGAAACAGAGAGTGGGAATAAAGGGATCCTATTCTGGCTGGCTGCCGGTTACCAGTGCTGTTCCACAGGGGTCCGTGTTGGGGCCGCTTCTTTTTACATTGTACATCAACGATTTGGATTATGGAATAGATGGCTTTGTGGCTAAGTTTGCTGACGATACGAAGATTGGTGGAGGGGCCGGTAGTGCTGAGAAAATGGAGAGTCTGCAGAGAGACTTGGATAGATTGGAAGAATGGGCAGAGAGTGGCAAATGAAGTATAATGTTGGAAAGTGTATGGTTATGCACTTTGGCAGAAGAAATAAATGGGCAGACTATTATTTAAATGGAGAAAGAATTCAAAGTTCTGAGATGCAACGGGACTTGGGAGTCCTCGTACAGGATACCCTTAAGGTTAACCTCAAGGTTGAGTCAGTAGTAAAGAAGGCAAATGCAATGTTGGCATTCATTTCTAGAGGAATAGAGTATAGGAGCAGGGATGTGATGTTGAGGCTCTATAAGGCGCTGGTGAGACCGCACTTGGAGTACTGTGGGCAGTTTTGGTCTCCTTATTTAAGAAAGGATGTGCTGACATTGGAGAGGGTACAGAGAAGATTCACTAGAATGATTCCAGGAATGAGAGGGTTAACATATGAGGAATGTTTGTCCGCTCTTGGACTGTATTCCTTGGAGTTTAGAAGAATGAAGGGAGACCTCATAGAGACATTTCTAATGTTGAAAGGCATGGACAGAGTGGATGTGGCAAAGTTGTTTCCCATGATGGGGGAGTCTAGTACGAGAAGGCATGACTTAAGGATTGAAGGGCGCCCATTCAGAACAGAAATACGAAGAAATTTTTTTAATCAGAGGGTGGTGAATCTTTGGAATTTGTTGTCACGGGCAGCAGGGGAGGCCAAGTCATTGGGTGTATTAAAGGCAGAGATTGATAGGTATCTGAGTAGCCAGGGCATCAAAGGTTATGGTGAGAAGGCGGGGGAGTGGGACTAAATGGGAGAATGGATCAGCTCATGATAAAATGGTGGAGCAGATTCGATGGGCCGAATGGCCAACTTCTGCTCCTTTGTCTTATGGTCTTATGATCTTGGGGCACAACCACCGGATGCTGAAGATTTGTTAGTTTTTGGTCCCATTCATTTCTCCATTTTTGTTTTGCTAATGCTCATTTATTTGACACCTCTATTTGTTAATAGATCTCTCCAATATTTCTGAGAGATTGTTTTTGTGATTCTATGAAGGCTAACTCAAAATATTATTTAAACACATCTGTTATTTGTTTCTCCATATCATTTCTCTCAGTCTTTAGGGAAGAAGCAACGTTTGCTAATCTGTTCCTTTTTACACACATATGAAAGATTTGGAAGTGTGCCTTTCATTCTTCTATTTTCCTTTGCTGAATTCCGAGATGTTCCCAATTGTCAGGGTTTTAATACATTTTGGCAGCATTATACAGCTTTCTCTTTGATCTAATATTGTGTTTAACTTGTTAGCTCTGCTAGGACTTCTTTTCCTCTTGCATATTTACGCCTTGCAGGTTTTATATTCTTGTTGTGTACTATGTATTCGTTTTTTAAATACTAACCATTTGCTTGTTTAATGTCAGAGGTTTAGCATAATTTCTCAAGCTTCTGTTGTCATGTAATGCCTTAAGTCTTCATAGTTCATTTTGTTGAGTTTTAAAAAAAATTTTATTGAGATACAGCACAGAACAGGCCCTTCCAGCCCTTCGAGCCACACCACCCATCGATCCCGAATTTAACCCTAGCCTAATCACGGGACAATTTACAGTGACCAATTAACCTATCAACCAGAATGTCTTTGGACTGTGAGAGGAAACCAGAGCACCCGGAGGAAACCCACGTGGTCAGTGGGGGGAACATACAAGCTCCTTACAGGCAGTGGCAGGAATTGAATCCCGGTCACCTACACTGTAAAGTGTTGTGTTAACTACTGCACTACTGTGCTGTATAAATAAGTAATATATTTATCTGAAAAATAATTATTTCAAATTTATTTCAACATAAGAGGCCATTTGGCCCATCAGGTCTATACTGTGGAACAAAGAATATTATCCCACCTAATTCCCTGTATCCACTTCTCTCTTCCACATCCAGCAACTCCACCCTGATTCTCCTACCACCCACCTATACCAGGCAAAGTAACATATCAGCCTGCACATCTTTGTGTTGGGGAAGGAAACGGGAGCATGAGGAGGAAAATGCATGCAGTCACAGAGATGTGCAAATCCCTGATTGAACTCAGGGGTTGCTGGGGTAAACAAATAGCAGCATTACCTGCTGCACCACTTGATTTCAGATAGGTCCAAATCATATCTAAACTTTCACCATAATACGGTTATCTTTTTCTAACAGGTCCAGCTACACAATTAATCAATCTTCATTGCACAATGCTATTCTAAATTAGTCTGTTCCATAGATTGTTCCACAACATACTGATCTTAAAAGTTATCTTGGGCATGCACATTCATGAAATTGTCCTCTGCTGCTGTCATGCTCCTGTAAATTTCCTTATTTATAAAATGACTCACATTTCCACTTTTGTTTGGAGGCCTATATATAATTTCCAATATTATTTGCTGCTACTTCAGACATCCCACCTCTCCCGGAATTTCCGGGAGTCTCCCGCATATTGATAGTGGCTCCCTGATGCCCGGAAATTGTATACAATATCCCGGAAATAGATTTTTTTGAGAGAGAGAGGGAGAGCAAGCATCCTGATTGGTCTCTCTTGGCGATATGAAACGATATGAGTCAGCTGCACCTTTTCTCATTCCCTGTCATGCACTGTTGAATTTTAACGCACGTGAGGTCATCAGTGACCCAAGATGTGCAAAGGAATGGGTCCGTGACCCATTTGTGAATGTCCCCGGTGAGTCATCCATGTCAGCGCGGGAAAAAGATCAACTCCTCAAGCTTGCAAATGACGGTGGGCCGAAAAGTATGCTTGACATAACATCTCTGTCGGCACTCTGGATCAAAGTCAAGGCTGAATATCCTGAGATAGCCACGAAAGCACTGAAAGCGTTGCTTCCATTTCCAACATATCTCTGCAAAGCAGAGTTTTCTGCAATGAATGCAATGAAAACTAAATTGCGGAATAGACTGGACATAAGGAACCCCCTTCGAGTATCGCTGTCTCCCATCACCCCTCGATAGGACCGTGTTGTTGCAGGAAAACAAGCCCAGGGCTCCCACTGATTCAGCGATATTGGTGTGTTACAATGATTTTATATATTCATACGAGGAAAATATGCACTGTGTGTTTAATATCCAAACGTTATTTAAAATGTTATGCTATTGATTTATAAGTGACTTATAATCAGTGGTCCCCAACCTCCGGGCCACGAAGAATACAGCAGTGGCCGGAATGCACCCTGCACATCTTTAAGAAAAAAGCCGAAATAAACAAGCCAATTAATTAGGTATCGCCCAGCATGTAAACGTCGGCCCAGATCAGAGGCGATTGCCGATTGTGTCGCCTCTGACCTGGGTCGACATTTACATGCCAGGCGGCACCTAATCAATTAGCTTGTTTATTTTGGCTTTTTTCTTAAGATGTGCTGGGTGCGTTCTGGCTACTGCTGTACCGCTGCATTCTTCGCGGCCTGGAGGTTTGGGACCACTGTTATAATTGACTTATTACTACATCCACGCGAGGAAAATATGCGCTGTGTGTTTAATATTAAATTTGTTAAATAAACCCTTTTAGAAACAAAATTGAGTGTATTAGCCACTGACAAGAGACTTATCACCTATATTCCGGTCGCATTTAACACCCACCACCACCCACCCCCCCCTCGGGTCGGCCGGTCCGCGGTGCAAAAAAGGTTGGGGACCCCTGATTTAAACTAGCTGGCTGGCTGCTAAGGAGCTACACTATTGATGTCCTACGTGATGAGGTCAATCTCCCTGTAGACTTGCTTAAAGTTGTAATAGAATAAAGATGATAATATAATTACATATTTTAATGTCACATTTGCTGCATGTACCCAGCTTGGTTTACAGATTAGACAAAATCACTAAACAAAGTATTACATACACCCTTGGAGGTCAATGGGGGGAGGGGGACATGAGGTTGCGGGGGGCGGGGTGCTACCTCCCTGAAAAGAGTTTTTGCAGGGTGGGATGTCTGCTACTTGGTACATCTTAATTCTGCCCAACCTGATACAAGTTCTGTTTGCTAAGATCCTTTACCTCTAATGTCTTTAAGATCAGAGGCTTTCTCTCCTTTTTTTTTACAGTTTCCTTGTCTTTTTTGGAAACTAAGTATTGGGAATAATTAGTTCTCAATCTAAGTTACTTTGCAAACACATCTCTGTAATAATCAGTATCCTCTGGTGTCATTAAGATGCTAATGGTATTTCAAGTGGGACCTGAGCTTCAAAGAGCTGTGAGTTCCCCACTATGTTGAAACTGATGGGAATAGTCAAAACCTGACATTTCCTGAAATGCAGGCTCATGGAGCACTCTAAGTATTTTACAGGATCTTGCAAATACTGATGCGATAGCAAACTTTGTTCAAGTTACTAGCCAATTGTTAGCCATCCTTTATAACCCATCAGCATATACCATTGTTATAATTATAGTTGTTGATTTGCAAGTATTTCTTGAAGAATTGTCATCTTTCTGTCTGACTACAGCTTTTAAGCAAAAATTTTATTTCTCTTTCATCAAAATGCTGAATGTACAGTCTTCCTCCGGGTGCTGCAGTTTCCTCTCAGATTCCAAAGATGCACAGGGATAGGGTTAGTGAATTGTGGGCATGCTATGTTGGCACTAGAAATGTTGATGACAATTGTGGGCTGCCCTGAACACAATCCTCGTTGATGCAAGCAGTACATTTCACTGTATGTTTTGATGTCTCAATGTACATTTGATAAGTTAAGCTAATCTTTATCTTCTAACTTGACTGATTCTGGTAAACACTTCTCTTTTTTGCAGGATTATCTCCACTTTAAGAGATGAATTTCAATGATTTTTGTAACCACTCCTGTGATTGTTGCGATGTGATCAGTGTATTCTACAAATCACTTATTTCCACACAGAGTGATGAGATGTTACCTTCCCTTTTACTGTGAAAAAACAATCTCCCAATAGAACAGTAGTGCACATACTGCTTTAAAAAAAGAATGATTTTTATTTGATATTATGAGTTTTAATTTAATATGCTTTCTTTTCTTCTTGTAGTGGGAACCTATCACAGTGACATTGGTTGAGAAGGTTCAAATAATAGCAGTGATCCTTGGCTGCCTTTTTCTGATAGCAAGTGTGGCCTGGCTTTTATGGTCAGCCTTCAGTCCTTCTGCAGTCTGGCAGAGAAAAGATGTCTTATTTCAAATCTGCTATGGGATGTATGGCTTTATGGACCTTGTTTGCATAGGTAGGTTGAATGCAAGAGAACTGAATGCATTTTTTTTTGCTAGTATGTTAAAGACTATGAACCACTGTTGATGAAACTAAATACTGTGGAAAAATAGCAAAGAAGATTTTTATAGTATTCATCCACTAATTCAACACTTCTCTTGTTTAAATTATTGGTTACTAGCTTGCTAGGTATGGGAGAGGTAAGAAAACAATTAGATTAATGGACAGTGATGCTTCGTGTTAGCATGGTCCATATTGACTATTCTTAATTCTCTTTAGAAAGCCACAATTAAGTTCAGTATGCATTCTTCAAAATATATTTATTTTGAGATACAACTTACGAACCAATTACACCCAGTGACCAATTAACCTCCTAACCATTTTTGGACTGTGGGAGGAACCCACTTAGTCATGGTGAGAACATACAAACTCATTGCAAACAGTGGTGAAATTGAATGTGGGCCAGTGGTGCATTATGCTAACTGAAGCTCTACCGTGGCCTTAAATCTAGAATGTGGAACATCAGTGGGGAAGAAAGGCAGAAAGTCAACAACTTAGCCAAAACTTAGCGCTACATTTAAAAAAAAACACTTAGTTTATGCAATTACAGTGGATTCCAGTTAATTGGGACACATCGGGACTAGTACATTTTGGCCCAATTAAGCGGCTGCCCCATTAGCCAAAGTTTCATGGAAACAGTTGAAAAGTATAATAAAATAAACTACAGTTTAACTGTAACAAGTTATGTATTTAAGTAAAATACAGGACAAATTAGAGTACTACCAATACTAGTACAGTACTATAAGACCATAAGATATAAGAGCAGAATTAGGCAATTTAACTCATTGAGTCTGCTCCATCATTTCATCATGGTTGATCCAATTTTCCTCTCAGCTCCAATCACCTGCCTTCTCCTATATCCCTTCATGCCCTGACCGATCATGAATCTATCAACCTCTACCTTATTATATAACCTCTAGTATTTTGCATCAGTCTTCACTGAGGAAGACATCAGCAGTATACCGGACACTCAAGGGTGGCAGGGAAGAGAAGTGTGCGCAATCACAATTACGACAGAGAAAGTACTCAGGAAGTTGAATAGTCTAAAGGTAGATAAATCTCCAGGACCGGATGGATTGTACCCTCGTGTTCTGAAGGAAGTAGCTGTGGAGATTGCGGAGGCATTAGTGATGACCTTTCAAAAGTCGATAGATTCTGGCATGGTTCCGGAGGACTGGAAGATTGCAAATGTCACTCCACTATTTAAGAAGGGGGCAAGGAAGTAAAAAGGAAATTATAGACCTGTTAGCTTGACGTCGGTGGTTGGGAAGTTATTGGAATCGATTGTCAAGGATGAGGTTACGGAGTACTTGGAGGCATATGACAAGATAGGCAGAACTCAGCATGGATTCCTTAAAGGAAAATCCTGCCTGACAAAACTATTACAATTTTTTGAGGAAATTACAAGTAAGCTAAACAAGGGAGATGCAATGGATGTTGTATATTTGGATTTTCAGAAGGCCTTTGACAAGGTGCCACACATGAGGCTACTTAACAAGATAAGAGCCCATGGAATTACGGCAAAGTTACATACGTGGATAGAGCGTTGGCTGATTGGCAGGAAACAGAGAGTGGGAATAAAGGGAACCTATTCTGGTTGGCTGCCGGTTACCAGTGGTGTTCCACAGGGGTCCATGTTGTGGCCGCTTCTTTTTACGTTGTACATCAATGATTTGGATTATGGAATAGATGGCTTTGTGGCTAAGTTTGCCGATGTTACGAAGATAGGTGGAGGGGCCGGTAGTGCTGAGGAAACAGAGAGTCTGCAGAGAGACTTGGATAGATTGGAAGAATGGGCAAAGAAGTGGCAAATGAAATACAATGTTGGAAAGTGTATGGTTATGTACTTTGGCAGAAGAAATAAAGGGGCAGACTATTATTTAACTGGGGAGAGAATTCAAAGTTCGGAGATGCAACGGGACTTGGGAGTTATCGTGCAGGATACCCTTAAGGTTAACCTCAAGGTTGAGTCAGTAGTAAAGAAGGCGAATGCAATGTTGGCATTCATTTCTAGAGGAATAGAGTATAGGAGCAGGGATGTGATGTTGAGGCTCTAAGGCGCTGGTGAGACCTCAGTTGGAGTACGGTGGGCAGTTTTGGTCTCCTTATTTAAGAAAGGATGTGCTAATATTGGAGAGGGTACAGAGAAGATTCACTAGAATCATTCCGGGAATGAGAGGATTAACATATGAGGAACATTTGTCTGCTCTTGGACTGTATTCCTTGGAGTTTAGAAGAATGAGGGGAGACCTCATAGAAACATTTCTAATGTTGAAAGGCATGGACAGAGTGGATGTGGCAAATTTGTTTCCCATGATGGGGGAGTCTAGTATGAGAGGGCGTGACTTAAGGATTGAAGGGCGCCCATTCGGAACAGAGATGGGAAGAAATTTTTTTAGCCAGAGGGTGGTGAATCTATGGAATTTGTTGCCACGGGCGGCAGTGGAGGCCAAGTCATTGGGTGTATTTAAGGCAGAGATTGATAGGTATCTGAGTAGCCAGGGCATCAAAGGTTATGGTGAGAAGGCGGGGGAGTGGGACTAAATGGGAGAATGGATCAGCTCATGAAAAAATGGTGGAGCAGACTCGATGGGCCGAATGGCTGACTTCTGCTCCTTTGTCTTATGGTCTTATGGTTATGGTCTTAAATATACAACTGGGTATTAACTCCTAATAGTTGTCGATTATGCTGCCATGTTCTGTTGATTGACTGTAAATGAACAAAATCAGCAAAGACCATCCAGTGCAGATTATGGCCTGCTTTCATACAATACTTTTGACAGTTGCATTCTCCAAATTTTCATTTTCATTGTAACATTCAAGATGATTGTCAATATCTTCAAATTCCTCAGTTCATAACTTGTTGAAGTAGTGAAATTATTTCGTTTTTACTCCTGGCTGTTTCTTGCATCTTCAGGTCTGAATGCTTGAAACTGCAACAGCAAAACAGCTTTGAATTGTCTTGCTTATTTCTCACCAACTATCAGTGTCAAAATTTGCTGCTTTTTTAAACACAAATATGCACAACTGATGCCATTTAAAAACTGTTCACTCTAAGCACGTGGTAGTATCTAACAGCTGCAATAGTGCACAAAACTGACACTGGCTAGAAACTGTTCAGCAGCAGTCTCCTGTCCCAATTAAGTAGCATAGTGTCTCTAGTGAGGGAAGGGAATTCCAGCAAATTTCTCAATTTTGTTTTTGTCCTTTAAGAGTTGTCCCCAAATAGTGGCTGCCCCAATTAACTGATGGCCCAATTAACTGGAATCCACTGTATATTTATGGGTGACACAGTACAAGGTGGCTAGCATAATGCTTTACAGATCCAGTGATTGGGGTTCAGTTCCTGCCACTGTCTGTAAGGAGCTTGTACATTCTCCCTGTGACCACCTGGGTTTCCTCCAGGTGCTCCGATTTCCTCCTACATTGAAAGACATGAGGGTTAGTAAGCTGTGGGCATGCTATATTGGTGCCAGAAGCATGGCAACACTTGTGGACTGCCCCCAGCATATCCTCGGACTATATTGGTTATTGACACAAACAACATGTTTAACCTGATGTACAAATAAAGCTAACAATCTTTCTTCCTAAATTGATGCCACATGATTCCTGTCATCCTAACTAAATTATGCTCCTAACTTTCCTGCCACAGCAAGCTTCTCACTGGCTCTGGTATGCCTTTTCTTTTAGCAAATCTTCTTACACTATCTTCCTGAATAAAATTAAGTCCAAGATTGTCATCAAATCTCTCAGGGTCTTCCTGTCACATTACCAGGTAACACCACTGGCAAAATACTGAAAAAATCTGGTCAGTAGGCAATAATATTTATAGAGAATATTAAACACAGTTTTGTACTGGGAGCATTGCAGATTGATAACACTGCCTAGAAACTGGATAACGTTGCATGGTGTGTTTGTTCACTATGTGAATCAATTTCTATGAAAGGTAAAACATGAATCCCACAAAATTAGCAGACAAGTAAAGTGAGGAGTTAGAAGGACAGGTGGCATATTGGGCTTTATTGCAAAGGGACTGGAGTTTAGAAATAAGCAAACCAAAAATCCCACAGATGCTGAAATCTGTATTTAAAAAAAACACAGGCACTGGAAGAACTCAGTGGCTGAAGCGGCATCTGTGGGGACAATAGACGAAAAGTCTGGGTAATGTTGGACATTCTGGACTACAGGAATATAGTGAGCAGGCCAGAATGCACAACCAAAATAAAAAAAAGAAAGGGAACACAAATGTTTGGCCCTGATACAAGCAGACTGAAAGAGCCAATTTTCTAAAGTTGAAGAATTTGATGTTGGTGTCAGCAGCAATGTTCCCAGAGAAAAGCTCAGGTGTTGTTCTTTGAGCTTACATTGGGCCTTGTGGTCACAGTGCAGGAAGCCAGAGACAGCAGTCCAAGTAGGAATGGGATGGTGAATTAAAGTCTCATCTGCACTTCAGAGTGAATTCATCATCATCATCAGGTGCCGTGCCCAGTTTGAGCTTTGACTGCCATGGCCCACACACTCCTGTTTTGGGTCAAGTGGATCAATTCATTGCTATTCATTTCCAGTTCTCTGGCTGCTGTCTCCATCATCATTACTCTTTGTCTTCCTCTTGCTTTCTTCCCTTCAATCTTTCCCATAATTACCATGCATTCTAACTCCTCTTTCCTAATCACATGTCCAATGAAGTTACATTGCCTTTTCATGATCTCATACATTATTTCTCTTTTTGTGTTTGCTCTGTTCATATCCTCGTTAGATATTCATTTCATCCATGATATTCTTGCATCCTCCTCCAAAACCACATCTCTGCTGCTTCAGTTCATTTCCTCATGTTACTAGATATTGTCCAACATTCTGAGCCATATAACATAACTGGATAAACATAACATCTCGGTACTCTGAGGCGGATTGTCATGCCTAGTTTAGCATTGGTCAGTATACTCTTCATTCTCGTAAAGGAGTCTATTGTCATCCCTATTCTTCTTTTGATGTCCATGTCACATCTGTCATCTGATGTCACCCAGCTTCCTAAGTAGCAAAAGTTCTGTACTTGTTTTATGTCTTCCCCATTTATTCTCAGCTTGCAGATCGGATTCTCCTTCTTTTTGGATATCACCATACATTCTGTCTTTTTGCAATTGATAGATAGACCCATTTTTGCACTTTCTTCAACAATTATATCAATTAAGTTTTGTAGTTCTTCCTCCATACTTGCAATTAACACAATGTCATCTGCATATCTGAAATTATTGATGTTTTCATTGCCAACTTTGATTCCCAAGATGTCTCTTATTTTTTGTAATATTTTTTCACTGTACACATCAAATAAATCGGGGGGAAAAAACACACCCTTGTCTAATGCCTCTCTTGATTTTTGTAAACTGATTTACTTCTCCATCTATTCTTACAGCGGCAGTTTGTTCCCAGTACAGATTTCTGATTAGGCGGAGGTCTTTTGAATCTAGATCTAGAGATTTCTGTAATATTTCAAATAACTTATTGTGCTTCACTTTATCAAATGCTTTTGTGTAGTCGATAAAACAAACAAATCTTTTTGCACTTGAATAGCTCGTTCTGATAGTATCCTTAACATCAATATTGCATTTCTTGTACCTTTGTCTTTACAAAACCACATTGTTCTTTACCTATTTCAGCTTGTATCTTACTTTTAGCTCTTGTCATCAAAATTCTTAGAAGTATCTTGGTGATATGACTCATTAAACTTGTGGTCCTATGTAATTCACATTCTCTTGCTCCAGGTTTCTTAGGAAGAGTGATAAATACTGAATTTTCATCTCTTCTGGTATTATTCCAGTCTCATAAATGTCATTGATTAAATCAGTAAGTTTTTCAATTCCATAATCTTCAAGAGTGATAATTTGTTCTATTACTAATTCATCAAGACCTGTTGCCTTTCCTTTCTTCATCTTCTTTATTGCATTACGAACTACAGATTTTAAAATACTTGGACCTACAATGTTTTTCTTAATTTCTGGTTTTTCACCTTGATCGTCTTCAAACAATTCCTGAATATACTCAGTCCATCTGTTCATAATCTCATCTTTTTTCCTTTGCTTTCAAACATCCACCTGAAGAACAGAGGAGCTTTTTACCAGTGATATTCTTGATTTGTTGATGTAACCTTTTTGGATCAGTAATAGGGATTCTTTCTATTTGCTCACATTCCTGGTTTAACCATTCTCCTTTGGCTTTTTGACATAAGCTTTTAACTTTTTTATCTGAGGGCGTATATTGTATAGGATTTGCTTTCTTCCGTCTCCTTTCTTCCATTAGATTTTTGATTTCATCTGTCATCCATTTATTCTTCGTGCTTTTTTCTTTTTTAGGAATCACTGACTTTGCTGATTCTACCAAGGCATCCTTCAGAGAGATAAATTACGTTTCTACATGATTGCTATCAGCTTCAACATATTCTATTCCTAGACTTTGAAATTTATTCCTTACTTCAATTGTAAATTTTTGTCTTGAGTTTTCTTCTTTAATTAATTGCAAGTAGTCAAGGGATTGTTCAGGTTTTTGCTTCTTTAGTTTTTTAAGTTTTACTTTTACATGATATACTACTGGGTTATGGTCACTATTACAGTCTGCACCTGGATATGTTCTGCATTGATTCACTGAATTTCTAAATCTTTGGTTTACAGTAATAAAGTCAATTTGATTTCTGGTGTTATCACCTGGACTTTTCCAGGTCCACAAGCGTCTTGGATGATTTTTAAAGTAGATATTCATAATGACCTGATTATTCATCTTGCACCATTCTACCCATTTCTCACCTCTTTCATTTCTTTCCCCTAGTCCAAATTTTCCTGTGGTATTTCCATCAGCACCTTGTCCTACTTCAGCATTTAGATCTCCCATGACAATAACAATATCTTGAGATTTGCATCCATTCTTTGCTTGTTCAAGCTCTTCATAGTTGATGCATATACCTGTATAATTGCTAAATCAAACGGTTGTCCTGTGAATCTAACAAGGAGCACTCTTTCTGATATTACCCAATGTCCTAAAACGGTTTTTGTCATGTCTTCATCCATAAGAATTCCTACTCCATTAGTATGGGATGTTCCACAAGAATAAATTAGTGTTTTTTTTCTATTCTGACATGTTCCAGCACCTATTCAATGAACTTCGCTAATTCCCATGATGAATTACCAAATCTATATTTAGAGCACAAAGTAGAGGAGGAGTGGAAATGAAATGCTGCCTTGCCTGGAAAGTCTGTTTGGGTCCCTCAACAGGTGGAATGGAAAAGTGAAAGGACAAGTTTTGAATCTCCTGCATTTGTATGAGAAAGTGGCCTACAATAGGGAATAGAAGGTGGGGATGGAACTGTGCACCAAGGAGTCAAGAAGGGGGCAATCTCTTCAAAATGCTGAAAGCCCAGGCACTGTCAGAGGCCAAGCATTGTCAGAGGCTCTCTTGCCTCTCTCAATAATCTAGGATAAATCCCATCAGGCCTGGAGACATCTATCTTAAAGTCCTTCTAGAGACCCAAGACCTATTCCTTTTCATATCAGCATGCCCTAAAATATCAGCATTTCCCTACCTAATCTCATTATCCTCCATATTCTCCTTCGTGAATACTAAGTTTGAAGTACTCATTTAGTACCTTGCCCATTTCCTCTGGTGCCAGGCATAAATTCTCTTTTGTACTTCCTAATTACATACAACGTTAAAAATAGTACAGCACAGGAACAGCCCTTTGGCCCATTCAGTTGTGCTAAATTAATGACATCTTAATCCCTTCTATCTGCATATGGTCCTTATCTCTTTGTTCACTGAATTTTCATGTACCTCTCTCTGAGCCTTTATTACCCTTCCATTTTTAATGTATGTAAAAAATCCCTTAGGATTTTCCTTAATCCCACCCACTAAGGACATTTAATGTCCCTTTTAGCCCTTTTGATCCCCCTTTTAAATCCTTTCCTACTTTGTTTATACTCCAACAGTAGATGGTGTTTTCCATTGATTAGTTTCCTTAGGTACTGTAATATATGTGAATGCCTTACATCATTGCAAGCAGATTTCTGGCAATTCCAAATATCTACTTTTAATCAATCTGCAATACCCCCAATTAAAAATTCTGTTCAATACTCTCACATAAATATTATTGCCCTCTTTGATTTCACCTTCCTGATGCTTACACATTTCATTTTCCTTTTTGACTACGTTTTCAACATCTCTTGACATTCAAAGTTCCCAAGCCAGGCCATCCTTGTCTTTCTTCCCATGGGAACACATCCTTCCTGAACTTTGAACAGTTGGGTTTTAAATTACGCCTACATGTTAGATGTGCATTACCCCAGTAATGGCTGCTGCCATTCTACTCTCCCCAGCTCCTGCCGATTGCTTTGTAATTAGCCTTTCCCCAGTTTGTCACTTTACCTTGAGTCCAGGTTTATCCTTATCCATGTCTAACTGAAAACGTAGGAAGTTATGTTCACTATTCACTGAAAGTTCTCCTACTGAAACTCTGATCACCTGGTCACACTTATTTCCCAATGCAAGGTCTAGTACAGCTGCTTCCTAGGTTGAACTATCTACATACAGTGTCAAGAAAACAGAGTGGGAATAAAAGGATCCTATTCTGGCTGGCTGGCGATTATCAGTGGAGTTCCACAGGGGTCGGTGTTAGGACCGCTGCTCTTTGTGATGCATGTCAATGTTTTGGACTATGGGATTAATGGACTTGTGGCTAAGTTTGCCGATGATACAAAGATAGGTGGAGGAGTGGGTAGTGTTGAAACAGAGAGCCTGCAGAGAGACTTAGATAGTTTAGGGGAATGTGCAAAGAGGTGGCAAATGAAATACAATGTTGTAAAGTGTATAGTCATGCACTTTGGTGGAAGAAATAAACAGGAAGACTATTATTTAGATGGGGGGAGAATTCAAAAAGCAGAAATACAAAGGGACTTGGGAGTCCTTGTGCAGGATACCCTAAAGGTTAACTTCCAGGTTAAACAGGTGGTGAAAAAGGCAAATGCAATGTTGGCATTTATTTCTAGAGGTATAGAAATTTCTAGAGGCAGGGATGTGATGTTGGGGCTCTATAAGGCACTCATGAGACCACTCTTGGAGTATTGTGTGCAGTTTTGGGCCCCTTATTTTAGAAAGGATATATTGACATTGGAGAGGGTTCAGAGAAGGTTCACAAGGATGATTCCAGGAATGAGGAACATCTGGCATCTCTTGGGCTGTATTCCCTGGAGTTCGGGAGAATGAGGGGGGATCTCATAGAAACATTCCGAATGTTAAAAGGCCTGAACAGATTAGATATGCAAAGTTATTTCCCATGGTGGGGGGGGGGGTCAAGGACAAGAGGGCATGACTTCAGAATTGAAGGACGTTCATTTAGAACAGAAATGTGGAGGAATTACTTTAGTCAGAGGGTGGTAAATCTGTGGAATTTGTTGCCGTGAGCGGCTATGGGGGTCAAGTCATTGGGTGCATTTAAGTCAGAGATAGATAGGTTCTTGATTAGCCAGGGCATCAAAGATTATGGGGAGAAGGCAGGGAGTGGGGATGACTAGAAAAATTGGATCAGCCATGATTGAATGGCGGAGCAGACTTGATGGGCTGAATGGTCTACTTCTGCTCCTACATCTTATGGTCTTAAGCAGGGGTCCCCAACCTTTTTTGCACCGCAGACCGGTTTAATATTGACAATATTCTTGCGGACCAGCCGACCTGGGGGGTGGGAGGGGTGGTGGTGTTAATCACGACCGGAATATAGGTATTAAGTCAACTATAAGTCACTTATCAATGGCTAATACACTCAATTTTGTTTCTAAAAGTGTTTATCTAACGAATTTAATATTAAACACACAGCGCATATTTTCCTCGCATGACTATAGTGATAAGTCAATTATAAGTCATAAGGGGGTTCCTTATGTCCAGTCTATTCCGCAATTTAGTTTTCATTGCATTCATTGCAGAAAACTCCGCTTCGCAGAGATATGATGTTGGAAATGGAAGCAACGTTTTCAGTGCTTTCGTGGCTATCTCAGGACATTCAGCCTTGACTTTGATCCAGAATGTCGGCAGAGATGTTATGTCAAACATACTTTTCAGCGCACCGTCATTTGCAAGCTCCAGGAGTTGATCTTCTTCCCGCGCTGACATGGATGATTCACCAGAGACATTCACAAATGGGTCATGGACCCATTCCTTTGCACATCTTGGGTCATTTGCAGTTGGGAAGTAACGCTCGAGTTCTGTCGACAGCGAAGATAGGTGCTCGCACACCAGCTGTGAGCCTCATTCTCTCCCAGATTCCCAGCTAATGTTGGGAACATGTCAGATATGCCCCTGTCCACTCGCTGTCCCCACAGTTCCAGTTTGGCTGTGAAAGCGGACACTTTATCTGCCAACTTGAAGACAGTTGTCATTCTCCCCTGAAGTGACAATTTGAGTTCATTGAGCAGGTTGAAGATGTCACACAGATAAGCGAGTTTTGCTATCCACTCCTCGACACTGAAGTGTGCTGCCAGAGGTGACTTTTTTCCTGAAAGAAATCTCTGGAGCTGCTCTCTTAACTCAGAAATCCTGGCCAGGGCCCTCCCCCTTGATAGCCACCTGACTTCAGTGTGTAAGAGAAGGCGTTTGTGCTCTGCATCCATTTCCTCACAAAGCTGCTCAAACAGACATGAGTTTAGGGCTTTTGCTTTGACGTGATTGATAACTTTAACAACGTCACTCAATACGCTGTTAAGATCAGGTGACATTTTTTGGCTAGCCAGCATTTCCCAGTGTGTGACTGGCATTCAGGAGCAACCTCTTTGACTCGGGTAGTGAAACCAGACTCGTTAAAGCCGTTCCAACAGCTATGCTTTGATGTGCTCCGCTATGTCATTGATTCTCTTTCAGCTACCACAGTTTCAAGGAGAAACCTGTGCCGTCTTGTTAGCTGCAGCTTCTCCCAACAGTTTGCGACACTTGTCCTTGGCAGCAGGCAGAATCAGTTCTTCACCAACAGTGAAAGGCTTCTTAGCCTTAGCAATACGGCCAGTCACTAAGTACGACGCTCTCAGAGCAGCAGCATTTGTGGAGGTGGTGGCTGTCAGCACCTGCTTCTGTCCCGCCTGCTCACGTTTTTTCTGCTCAAAAAACTCAACGGGTTTGTCTTTAAGTGCAGGGTGCTTGGACTCAAGGTGCCGAAGCAGTTTGAGGGCTTCATTGCCTCATTAGACAGCTTGTCTCCACATATCACCCACAGGGGGCTTGGAGCGTGCCAGTCACTGGTCGCAATAAAGCCATATTTTATGTACGACTCATCGTATTTTCTGTTGAAGGAAGCTTTCTTTTTTTTTTGCAGTCTCGGCCTCAGCTGTCTCTGCGTTATCATCATCATTAGGCCTTTTATGTCCCCACCACCTCTTCTAAAGAAATTCTCAAGCGACGTTTGTTTTTTTACTCATCGAATAGTTGTAGGTTAATGACTGACTTATGTCCTTGTGTGGGTAATGACCTCGTGTGCGTTCAAGTTCAACAGTGGGCGTGACAGGGAATGAGGAAAGGTGCAGTTGACTCATATCGTTTCCTCGCGGCGCTGTAGCACATGCTTTGCCATGCATTACTGGTCCGTGGCCCAGTGGTTGGGGACCACTGGTCTTAAGAAATCCTCCTTGGTGCACTTAGCAAATTTTGCCCCATCTAAACCTCCAGCACTAAGAGCATATGCATCAGTCAATATTGTGGGAAAAGGCCACCCACTGATTTTACCCAGTGATGACAGAATATAGTATTAATGGTAAGACTCTTGGCAGTATGGAGGATCAGAGGGATCTTGGGCTCCAAGTCCATAGGACGCTCAAAGCAGCTGCGCAGGTTGACTCTGTGGTTAAGGAGGTGTACGGTGTATTGGCCTTCATCAATCGTGGAATTGAATTTAGGAGCCGAGAGGTAATGTTGCAGCTATATAGCACTCTTGTCAGATCCCACTTGGAGTACTGTGCTCAGTTCTGATCGCCTCACTACAGGAAGGATGTGGAAGCCGTAGAAAGGGTGCAGAGGAGATTTACAAAGGTGTTGCCTGGATTGGGGAGCATGCTTTATGAGAATAGGTTGAGTGAACTCAGCCTTTTCTCCTTGGAGCGATGGAGGATGAGAGGAGACCAGTTAGAGGTGTATAAGATGATGAGAGGCATTGATTGCATGGATAGTCAGAGGCTTTTTCCCAGGGCTGAAATGGTTACAAGAGGACACAGGTTTAAGGTGCTGGGGAGTAGGTACAGAGGAGATGTCAGGGGTAAGTTTTTTTACTCAGAGTGGTGAGTGCTTGGAATGGGCTGCCGACAACATTGGTGGAGGTGGATACGATAGGGTCTTTTAAGAAACTTTTGGATAGGTACATGGAGCTTAGAAAAATAGAGGGCTATAGGTAAGCCTAGTAATTTCTAAAGTAGGGACACGTTCGGCACAACTTTGTGGGCCGAAGGGCCTGTATTGTGCTGTAGGTTTTCTGTGTTTCTATCTATCCATAATCTGCCTATGTATCTGCTCCTCTAACTCTGACCGGCCTGTAGTAGAACCCTATCATAGAGATCACCTTTCTTATTCCTGCCTCACTTGATTAGCCTCTAGCATATCTTCTCCGTGTGCAGATGTGACATTCTCCCTGATCAGTAGTGCAACTACCCCCACCCCACCCACTCACCCACCCCTTTTACATTTGTCTTTATCACATCTGAAATGTCTGAACCTTGGAGTGTTGAGCTCTCAGTCTCAACCTCCTCTCAACCAAGTTTCTGTAATGGCTACAATACTGTACTTTCATGTAGTAATCCAGGCTCTGAGTTAATCTGTTTTACCTGAAGTACCTCTTGCATTAAAATAAATAGACTTCAACCCATCAGCCCAACCATGTTCATTAACCTGGCCCTGTTTGCCCTTCCTTTCTAGTTTATTAAGCCTAACTTTTACCTTCCTCTCAAGCCCTCCACCTGCTAACCTAATACATTGGTTCCCTGAGCTGCCACATCCATTCAAGTCTGCCCTAGTGGTGTTACAAATCGCTGTGCAATGGTATAGGTATGTCATGGAAACACTAACTAAGAAATCCAGAGTGACCTCGAGATTTGTTTTATGAGTTTATTAACATGATATCATGGGGAGTCTGCAGCAGTGTCCACTGCCACCAGAACTCTGAGTTTTAGGCTATACCGAGCTCATATTTATACAGCAAGACAAACAACTTCTCAAAACTTTGTTTGGCATTCCACAGTCAGTACATGATCAATGGTTTAAAAGAAATGTCAATTATCTCTCAGCATGAGTCTAACAGTTCTTCCTGCTTCCTGTTATCAAGACTCATAATTTACCCCCAGAGGCATCCTCCCTTCTGGTTCCAGGGGCCTAATATCTTGTTTATTGGAGTTCCTGCACTTATCATCCAAGTTTATTCTCGACATGCATCAGCAGTATTAAGCCCAGCTGCTCCAGAATGGTCAAGTATCCTATCATACACTAGTTTCAACCATTTCTACCACAAGGTATCTCTCCATTTTAGGTTTAATTTATTACTCTTGTATAGGGCCCAGCTGCTCTAGAAGAGAGCCCAATGATTCTGAACCCCTGGGCTTTGTTTCATCTGTACTACCTTCCTATTTCCAGCCTTATTAATAAGTGGCACACGGAGTAATCCTGAGATTACAACCCTAGAGGTCCTCTTTTTAACTTTCTACCGAGTTCTCTAAATTCTCTTTGCAGGATCTCAATTCTTTTTCTGTCTACTTCATTGGTACCAATGTGTACCCAAGACCTTTGGCTGGCCACCCTCTCCTTTCAGAGACATCCTTGATCCTGGCACCAGGGTTGCAACACACCATCCTAGAGTCTAGCTCATGGCTACAGAAGGCCTTTTTGTGCTCCTAAGTATAGAATTTTCTTTGTAATCCCTTGTCACTATTGCTCACTTGAGCAGGATAGGAGTTTGGAAGAATGAAAGGGAGATTTTATTGAAACATAAGTTTCTTCTCACTAGTGCTAGAATACTTTATCTCCGTTGTGGCCTGCTAATTTACAGAAAGCTTTAGAAGCTGGACTCCATCCACATACTCCACCCACAGACTCCACGTTCCTTAACTTTTACCACTCCCTATAAACTTTAAGCGCTCATACGTAAACCAGTGCATATAAATTAAATTTCCCCAAATCAATTCAATTCATGGTACTATTTGTCACTTTTCCTTTTGGCCTTTCTAATCTATAATTGAAATAATATTTATGTTGTATTAAATTTTATGCTGTCAAATTTTTAATATAAAATTTCCAGGGATTGAAAATTATAAGCAAAAGAAAATGGCTATCATATATCGTATTGGTAAGCAAGCCAATAATTTAAAAAAAAGATTTTTTTCCAGATACTATATATAAAGTGTACAGGTGAGAGTGATATCACATAGTTGGAAAATGATGCTATAGAAGTAGTAATGAGGGGCAAAAATGGCGAACGAAGTACTTTGTGTCAGTCTTCCCTGTGGAAGACACCAACAACATGCAAGAAATTGAAGAGTATCATGGGGCAGAAGTGAGTGTGGTCACTGTTACTAAGGAAAAGGTGCTTGGGAAGTCAAGAGTTCTGAAGGAAACTAAGTCTTCTGGACCAAATAGACTATACCCTAGAGTTCTGAAAGAGGTAGCTGAAAAGATTGTGAAGGCATTAGTAGAGTTCTGTCAAGAATCACTAGATTCTGGAATGGTTCCAGAAGACTGGAAATTTGCAAATTTCACTCAAAAGACAAGAAATTATAGGTTTTCTATAATTTCTAAAATAAATTATACAAATTCAGTGATTGGTAAGATATTGGAGTCCATTAGTAAGCACAATGTTTCGGGATACTTGGAGGCAAATAGGCCAAAGTCAGCATGGTTTTCTTCAGGGAAAATCTTGCCTGACAAATCTGCTGGAATTGTTTGAGGAATATAGGCAGGATAGACAAAGGAGAATTAATGTGGATGTTGTCATTTTGATTTTCAGAAGGACTTTGACAAGATGCTGCACGAGGCTGCTAAACATGTATGGGTAGCAGATTGACTGACTAGCAGGAAGCAAGGAGTGGAAATAAAGGGGGCTTTTTCTGGTTGACTGTCGTTGACTAGTGGTGTTACGCAAGGCTCAGTATTGGGACCGCTTCTTTTTACGTTATATGTCAAAGATTTGGATGTTGGAATAGATGGCTCTGTGGCCAAGTCTGTGGATGATACAAAGATAGGTGGAGGGGCAGATAGGTGTTGACGAAGTAGGGAGTCTGCCACAGGATTTGACAGATTAGGAGAATGAGCAAAGAAGTGACACAATGGAATACAGTGTAGGGAAAAGACCTTCAAGAGAAAATTTGCAGATGCTGTCAATCCAAGCAACACACACAAAATGCTGGAGGAGCTCAGCAGGCCAGGCAGCATCCATGGAAAAGAGTAATTAGTTGCTATTTTGAGCCGAGACCCTTCAGGACTGAATAAGAAAGATGAGAAGTCAAGAGTAAGAATGTGGAGGGAGGGGAGGAAAAAGTACAAGGTGGTAGATGATAGGTGAAACCGGAAGAGGAGGAGGGTTGGAGTAAAGAGCTAGGAAGTCAATTGGTGAAAGAGATAAAGGGTTAGAGAAGGGGGAAACTGATAGGAGAGAACAGAAGGCCATGGGGGAAAAAAAAGAAAGCGTCGGAGCACCAGATGGAGGTGATGACCAGGTAAAGGAAATGAGGTGAGAAAGGGAAATGAGAATGGGGAATGGTGAAGAAGAGGTGGGGGCAAACCTGCATGTCCAGGTAGGCACATTGTTTCTGCTTGTTCCTGCCCCACTGAACTTGCATCTACGTCTTGACTAATAGCACCCCCAGGTTGGAACTTTATGTGCTGTCGCTGGACCCCCAGTCTCCTCTTCCCCCTTCACCAATCTACAGTCCCGTGTCTCTCAGGTCCTACCGCCAGCCCTTGGGTCCTCGAAGACTCCATCTTCCTCTCACCCTACCCTCCCTGGCTGGTAGCCGGCTTATGGTGCAATGGCATTAGCGCTGGAGTCCGGAGCAAAGGTTCCCAAGTTCGAATCCAAATCGGGCCACCCCCCGAGCACACTTTCCATCTGTACTGGGTTGAGTGTTGAGCAAGCCACTCGGCCTCATAAAAAAAAGTGTTGAGTCAGGAACGTTCATATTGTGACCTGGTTAATCCGAAAGGAGACCAATCCTGACACCACACGCCAGACAAGAGTGGCTGACTGCCTGGTGCAACACACAAAAAAAAACCTCCCCTTTCCTCAGATACTACCCTCCGCCCCCCCCCCCCCCCCCGATTCATGCCAGGTCTTCACCATCCCCTCTCTGAAGCAGAACGATCTGTCGTCAGTAAGGACTTCACCTTTGTCTCCTTGCAACCACATCTCATTGAGTTTGCACCTGTCATGATGCTGAGATCTACTTCCGTTGCCTCCGTCTCTCTGCCTACTTCTTTGGCAAGGACTCTCCAGCCCGCACCAGTGACCCCTTCTCCCACCTTCAGCCCTCCTCTTCTTCCTGGAATCCTGCGCTGGTTTTTCTGCCTGCTCTGGATCTTTTTATTGCTAACTGCCAACAAGACATCAACAATCTCGACTTCACCACTTCTCTCTCCATTCCAACCTCACTCCTTCCGAACATTCAGCTCACCGCTCTCTCCGCTCTAATCCTAATTTTACCATCAAACCGCAGGTAAGGCGGGGGGGGGGGGGTGCGTTGCTGTAGTAGTCTGGCAGACTGACCTCTACCTTGCTGAGACCCCACAACAACTGTCAGTCACCTCCTGTTACTTACCCCTCAAACAGGACCCCACTAAATAGCTCCAGTCCATTGTCTCCCACACAATTGCTGATCTTATTAACTTTGGGCATCTCCCATCCACTGCCACCAACCTCTTAGTTCCCATACCCTGCACCTCCCGTTTCTACCTCCTATCCAAGATCCACAAATCTGCCTGTCCAGGTAGGCCCATTGTTTCTGCTTGTTTCTGCCCCAGTGAACTTATTTCTACATGCTTCGACTCTGTTTGAGTCCCTGGTTGAGTCCCTTCCTACTGACATCCGAGACACTTCACATACTCTGCAATGATTTTAAAGTTCCCAGACCCCGATCTTCTCATTTTCACTATGGATGTCCATTCCCTATACATGTCCATCCCCCATCGGGAAGGCCTCAAAACTCTCTGCTTCTTTCTGGACACTAGACCCACCCAACCAGTTCCCCTCACCGCCACTGTCCTCTGTCTGGCGGAACTGGTCCTCACTCTCAATAATCTCTCCTTCCGCTCTTCCCACTTCCCTCAAACAAAAGGTGTAACCTTGGGCACTCACATGGGTCTCAGCTATGCTTGCCTTTTTTGCTGGTAATATGGAACAGTTTATATTCCAAGCTTACACTGGTATTACTCCCCAGCTTTTCCTACGCAACATCATCAACAGCAATACTGCTGCTTCTTGAACCAATGCTGAGCTCATCAACTTCCACCCCGCCTTCAAATTTATCTGGTCCATTTTGAACAGCTCCCTCCCCTTTTATGATCTCTCTGTCTCTGTCTCTGGAGAAAGATACTGATATCTTCTATAAATCTATTGATTCTCACAGCTATCTGGATTATACTTCTTCCCACCATATTACTTGTAAAAGTACCAACCCCTTCTCTCAATTCCTCCATCTCAGCCACCTTCTTGGGACACCAAGGAGCAGATAAGCAGGCAGATTTTAGAATGGTGCAGGAAATACAGGGTTCTAGTTATGGGTGATTTCAACTTCCCTCATATCGACTGGCACCTCTTGACTGCAAGGGGGATAGATGGGGCTGAATATGTCAGGTGTGTTCAGGAAGGATTCCTGACACAGTATGTGGACCGGCCGATGAGAGGAGAGGCCATACTGGATCTAGTTCTGGGTAATGAACCTGGTCAGGTGGCAGACCTCTTCATGGGGGAGTATTTTGGTGAGAGTGACCACAACTCCCTTAGCTTCAGCATAGCTATGGAAAAGGATAAAACAGACAAAATGGGAAAGTGCTTAACTGGGGAAGAGCTAACTATGAAGGGATGAGGCAGGAACTAACGAGAGTAAATTGAAAACAGATGTTCAAGGGTGAAAGCACAGAAGTAATGTGGAGGAAGTTTAAGGACCAATTGTGCTGGAGTCAGGATAGGTTTGTCCCACTGAGACAAGGAAAAAATGGTAGGAAACGGGAACCGTGGCTGACAAAACATGTGAAGCAACTCGTCAAGAGGAAGAAGGAAGCATATGTTAGATATAAGAAGCAGGAAGCAGGAGGGGCTCATGAGAAATATAGGGTAACCAGGAAGGAGCTTATGAAAGGACTTAGGAGAGCTCGAAGGGGGCATGAGAAGGCCTTGGCATGTAGGATTAAGGAGAACCCCAAGGCGTTCTATGCGTATGTGAAGAACAGAAGGATGACAAGAATGAAAGTGGAGCCGCTAAAGGATAAAGAAGGCAACATGTTCCTGGAGGCGGAGGAGGTTGGGGAGGTCCTAAATGAATACTTTGCTTCAGTATTCAAAAGTGAAAAGGACCTTGATCAGGATGAGGTCGAAATAGAACAGGCCTGTGTGCTGGACAATGTGGAGATTAAGGAAGAAGTGCTGGATCTTCTTAAAAACATCAAGATTGATAAGTCCCCAGGGCTGAATGTGATATACCCCAGTTTGCTGTGGGAAGTGAGAGAAGAGATCGCTGGAACAGTCGCTATGATCTTTGAATCCTCTTTGGCTGCAGGGGAGGTGTCGGAGGATTGGAGAATGGCAAATGTAGTTCCCTTGTTTAAAAAAGGTAATAGGGAGAATCCTGGGAACTATAAACCGGTGAGTCTTACGTTGGTGGTCTGCAAACTATTGGAAAGGATTCTTAAGAATAGTATCTACGAGCATTTGGAGAAGTACAGTCTACTCAAGGATAGTCAACATGGCTTTGTGAAGGGAAGGTTGTGCCTCGCGAGACTAATTGAGTTTTTTGAAGAGGTAACAAAAGAAATTGATGAGGGTAGGGCGGTAGATGTGGTCTACATGGATTTTAGTAAGGCATTTGACAAGGTCTCCCACGAGAGACTCATCCAGAAAGTCATGAGGCATGGGATCAGTGGAACCTTGGTTGTTTGGATAAAAAAATTGGCTTAAAGGAAGAAAGCAGAGGGTAGTAGTGGAAGGAAAGTATTCTGCCTGGAGGTCAGTGACTAGTGGAGTGCCACAAGGATCTGTCCTGGGACCCCCGCTCTTTGTGATTTTTATAAATGACCTAGATGAAGAGGCAGAAGGATAGATGAGTAAATTTGCGGATGACATGAAGATTGGAGGAGTTGTGGATGGAGCTGTAGGTTGTCAAAGGTTACAAGAGGACATAGACAGGATGCAGAGTTGGGCAGAAAAGTGGCAGATAGAGTTCAATCCGGATAAGTGTGAGGTATGCATTTTGGAAGGACAAACCAGAAGGCTGAGTACAGGGTTAATGGTCAGTTACTTAAGAATGTGGATGAACAGAGGGACCTTGGGGTTCAAATCCATACATCTCTCAAGGTCGCTGCACAGGTTGATAGGATAGTTTAAAAGGCCTATGGGATGCAAGGCTTCATTAATAGGGGGATTGAGTTCAAGAGTAGAGAGGTCATGTTGTAACTCTACAAATCTCTGGTGAGACCACACTTAGAGTATTGTGTTCAGTTCTGGTCACCTCATTATAGGAAGAATGTGGAAGCTATGGAGAGGGTGCAGAGGAGATTTACCAGGATGTTGCCTGGATTGGAAAACAAGTCTTATGAGGCAAGGTTAGCAGAGCTGGGATTTTTCTCTTTGGAGCATAGAAGGATGAGAGGGGATTTGATAGAGGTCTGCAAGATTATGACAGGCATAGATAGGGTGGATAGCCAGTACCTGTTTCCCAGGACACGAATAGCATACACCAGAGGGCATATGTACAAAGTTAAGGGAGGGAAGTCTAGGGGAGACATCAGGGGTAAGTTTTTTACACAGAGGGTTGTGGGTGCCTGGAATGCCTTGCCAGGGCATGGTGGTGGAGGCTAAAACATTAGGGGTATTTAAGAACCTCCTGGACAGGCACATGGATGAAAGAAAAATAGAGGGTTACATGGTAGTGTGAGTTTAGTACTTTTTTTTCGGAATATATGGGTTGGCACAACATCGAGGGCCAAAGGGCCTGTACTGTGCTGTAGTATTCTAGTGCCTAGTATTCTAGTATCTGCTCTCAGGATGAGACTTTTCATTCCAGAGCTAAGGAGATAACCTCCTCCATTAAAGAAAGGGGCTTTCTTTCCTCCACCATCAACATTACTGTCACCTGCAGCTCTTCCATTTCATGCACATTTGCCCTCACCCCATCCATCCACCGCCCAACCAGGGATAGGGTTTCCGTTGTCCTCACCTACCACCCCACCAGCCTCCGCATCCAGCACATAATTCTCTGAAACTTCTGCCATCCCCAACAGGATAGCACCACCAAGCACATCTTTCCCTTCCTCCTCCCACCACTTTCCACTTTCTGCAAAGATCACCCCCTACGCAAATCCCTGTTCATTCATCACTACCCACTAATCTCCCTCCTGGCACACATCTTTGCAAGCAGAACAAGTGCCACACCTGCTCCTACACCTTCTCCCTCACTACCATTCAGGGCCCCAAACAGTCTTTCCAGGTAAGGTGAGACCTCACTGTGAGTCTGTTGGGGTCATCTACTGTATCCAGTGCTCCGTGTGGCCCCCTGGTGATACCCAATGTAGATTTGGAGACCGTTTTGCCGAGCATCTGTACTCCATTTGCTAGAAAAAGTGGGATCTTCTGGTGGCCACCCATTTTAATTCTACTTCCCATTCCCACTCCGATATGTCAGTCCGTGGCCTCCTTTACTGCCACGATGAGGCTACACTCAGGTTCGAGGATTGTATTCCATCTGGGTAACCTCCAACGTGATGGCATGAACATTGATTTCTCGAACTTCTGGAAAGTGCCCCACCCACCACTTCACCATTTCCCACTCCTATTTCCCTCTCTCACCTTATCTCCTTACCTGTCTTTCTCCTTTCTCTGGTGGTCCTCCCCCTTCCCTTTCTTCCATGGCCTATTATCCTCTCCAATCAGATTCCCTCTTCTCCAGCGCTTTTTCTCTTTCACTGATCGACTCCCCAGTTTACCCTTCCCCTTCTCCTGGTTTCACTTATCACCTACTACCTTGTATTTCTTCCTCCCCTCTCCCTACCTTCTTACACTGACCTCATCATTTTTCTCAAGTCCTGATGAAGGGTTTCCACCCGAAGCATCAACTGTTAACTCTTTTCCATAGATGCTGCCTGGCCTGCTGAGTTCCTCCAGCATTTTGTGTGTGTTTCTGGTCATACACTTTGATGGACAGAATAGGGGTGTATATTATTTTCTAAATTAGGAGAAAATTCAATAATTAGAGGTGCAAAGGTACTTGGAAATCCTTTTGCTGGATTCCAGAAAGGTTAATTTGTAGATTGAATCAGTGGTAAGGAAGACAAATGAAATGTCACTATTCATTTTGAGAGGGAATCCTGCAAGAGGACTATAAAAGGCAAGTATGTAATGTTGAGGCTTTATAGGCATGGGTCAGACTGCACTTGGAGCATTGTGAGCAGATTTGGTCACCTTATCTAAGAAATAATACGCTGGCATTGGAGAGGGTCCAGAGGAGTTTCACAAAAATCATTCCAGGAATGAAATGGTTAAAGCATGAGTAGTGGTTATAGCTCTGGGCCTGTACTCACTGGAGTTTAGAAGAATGGGGGAGTGGGGAAGATCTCATTAAAAGATACTGAAAGGCCTGGATAGAGTAGATGTGGAGAGGATATTCCCTTCAGTGGGGGAGCCTAGGACCAGAGGGCACAGTCTCAAAATACAAGGATATCCCTTTAGAAGAGAAATTGAGGAGGTATTTCTTTAGCCAGAGGGTAGTGAATCGGTGGAATTCATTGCCAAGGATGGTTGTGGAGGCCAAGTGATTGGGTACAAGCAGAGGTTGATTGGTTCCTGATTAGTAGGGGCATCAAAGGTTATGGAAGAAAGGGAGGAGAATGGGGTTAAGAGGAGTAATGAATCAGCCATGATGGAATGGTGGAGCGATGGGGTGAAGTGCCTAATTCTGCTCCTGTCTTCTGGTCTGATGTATAAATTATTGTTTAGAAATCAATTTCTCATTTCAATATTAACAATATGAATACGTTTGCATTCCACTTAAAAGGTCACATTGATATTTACTATTGAGCATTGCCACTGACTTGTGGAATCTAATCCAAAGAATAACATTAAGTTATTAAGTATCCTTATATTTGGTGGAAAGATTTTTAGAACTATTACCTCAAAGTTGTTAATAGATACATAGGATATATGCTTACAGTTAAACAATAATAAAAGATTACAGATTCAGTTTCTGCACTCTGTACTATTCCTAATCAAATTACTGTAGCCAAGGATGTATTGTACTGCCCTTGTAAAGGTCTGGGGGATGGGTGTCCTCGAACAGGAGACACAACGATTAATAGAACCTGTGACATGAACATAATGCGAAGAGGAGCTGCAATCACATTGGCTTTGATAATCTGATACTGTTTCCACAGGTCTGATCATTCACGAAGGAGCAGCAATTTATCGAGTGTTTAAACGCTGGAGAGCTGTTAATCTGCACTGGACCGTGTTAAATTATGATAAAGCAAATGATTTAGAAGTAAACAGCCATCATGCTGAAAGCTCAATCAATCAGTCTCTTTGGTCCTCTCTGAATCAGTTCAGAACACGAAGGCCTGTTGGCTCCACCAGGCTAATGGCTGAACCATTTCACTGCAGCTATACTTTGTTACATTTACTCAACCGATTCAGACCCCAAGATGAGGAGTATGATGAGAACAGTTCTGCTGAGGTGGTAATGAGGGTAACAACAGTTTGAAAGTGTGTTCTTCATGGTCTAATGAACTGATGTTTATTCCTGCCTTTGTTCACCAAGATCAAACGTATATAAGATAAAGAAAAGTAATATATTTAAAAACCCTTTTATAAAATGCATGCACTTTTGATAGAGTGCTCTCCTGCCAATGTAATATATATATATTTTAAGGCATTAAAAATGTTGGTTGATTTCTATCTATAACTTAATATATTATGTTTTTTCATGTGATACTGCTTTTAATTATTTTGAAAGGCAAAACATGGCCAAAAACATTCCGTAAAAGTTATTTGCTTTAAGTTCCTCAATTTTTACTTTGAAACAATACCACAGTTTGTTTTAAGTATTATTACCTTACATGGAATACAACTAGGAGCTAGTTGCAAAACTATGATAAATCAGTGAAATTCAAGATCTTGTTTTCAAACTATTGTTCTTCTTTAAGATTGTAACGTTTAAAATTCCTCATATTGAGAAATCAGAGCTAGAAAATGGAAAAATCCTGTCTCTCCACCAGCCCCCCCCCCCCCAATTTGGTGTCAGCATCAAGCATTTTCCATTCCCAGGCATTGTACTGCATGGAATTAGATGGAGGATAAACCTTGCACTTTATGGTCTCAATAATTTGTCTTATCTGTAATTTTAGGGCAGCTTTTGACATTAGCATTTCCCAGAGAAGCAATTTTTTGAGTAAGATAAACAATTGGGCATAGTGATCAAAGTGAAATTATGCAGAATATGAGGTGGTGAAATGGAACACCTATGTAGAGTTTGAGTGAAAATGCCAGTTAATTCCTTTACACTCCTGCCAGCTATTAACTGGCTTAAATTCAGATGCACCCCTAGGGAAGAAAAAAATAGTTGCTAACCTCTATACTATCCTTTGCTGAAGAGTTTTATGTAAGTTATTTGAACCCAGAAAGCCACTTTTGTTGAATTGTACAAACAGTCCTGTTAATGTCAAACCTAAAAATGAATCTTGCATATGTAAGCCTGGGTGCCTTACCAGAATAGACAACTGCCTCAGATCCCTGTAGATTGACATCAGATAATGCAAGTCTTCAGGACCTATCTTCATGACCTAGCCAAATGCATTAATACTGATCATGTGATTAAAAGAAAGGTAAAGTTATTTTATGCATTGAGATACTGAGTTACACACTCATTGGTGTATATTATAACATGTTTTTTTAGCAGCTTAATAAATGAATACGACATTGAATGCTACTTTTATATGTTTAATTTAATAAAATATGTCTTTAGGCAATCGACTGATATTATTTTTATCCTGGTTTATCACCTGCAAAATAGCTTGCTTGCAGTGGTTCCATGACAATACGTGAAACTGTGTAGTCTGAAGAGTTGCCCTGATTTGGGGGGGGGAATATAAGCAGGAATTGGATAGTTTCTCCACATAATTGACAGAATCTTTTGGATTTTGTTGATATTGACAATGTTGTTGCACATTCAACCAAGACAGGAGCAGCAACTCCATTTGAATGGAGAGAAGCAGCAAGAGGAAAAGGTAAGTTCTAGTTAATATACAGCTTATAATTCTTTTACTTTGTAAGCAATTATTTATATCTTTTTAAAAATCTTGTAATAGGTCTATTATTGTAATAATTAGTTTTTTAAAATAGTTGTTTAATGTTTCTGAAAATCGGGCAAGTTTGGCAAATATTAACACCAGATATTGTAAATGCAGAATTAGTGCATAGATTATTGAGAATGCAGATGCTTCACCAGTGGTGGGGAGTTCTGAGCCACTGCACAATAATTTGTACCAAGATGTCTCATACCGCATTTTTGTCTACATTCTCTGCCAAATATAGTTCTGGCTGAGAGAAACTTCCATGAGTTTTAATTGTTGGTAGAAATCCTAATACTCCGGTTGATTCCAAAAAGAACTTTTGAATTTCAGTAGTCATACCTATAAATATAAGCCCTAGTAATGCATTTCTAAAATCTGACTTAATTCAGTCTATTTGTCCTTATTTACTGATCTTTCCTATTTAAACATTTGGAAAGGCTGTTGTTTAGCACAATTAGCTTTAAGGTCTAAACTGAAGCATCAAAGCCAGCATGACATGCCTTGATGTTTTTTCATTTATTTGATTTCATTAGGGCAGTATTTGTCACCTAACAGCTGGTTCAATTTATTGACAGCCACCTTGTTGTGAGTCTAGAGTTGTGTATCGGCCACGGGAAGATGCTGGATTTCCTTTCTAGAAGGGCATTAGTGAATCAGATAAGTTTTCATGACAATCCAAAAGTACTGTAACCACCACCACTGATACTTCACCCCAGCTTTATTTGGTTATTGAGTTTAATTTCTCCAACTGGCCATGCTCACTGGTCTAGCCCTCCAGATACCAGTTATATAACCCAATATCCTGTGTTCCACTGAATGAGCTTAAAAACAATTGAATTCATAAAGGATATAGAACAGAATGGCACAGTGACAGCCCTTTCAGTTCTGTGGCAGCATTTGTAGTCATTGTTCTAGAATCACTTGATTCTGGAATGGTTGCAGAGGACTGAAAAATTGCAAATGTCATTCCACTCTCTAAGGAAGGAAGCTTAGTGGGTGGTAAGATGTTGGAGTCCACTATTAAGGATGAGGTTTTGGGATATTTAGAGGCATGTGATAAAATAGGCTGAAGTCAGCGTGGTTTCCTGAAAGAGAAATAATGTATGAGCTCTGGGCCTGTACTCTCTGGAGTTTAGAAGAATGAGTGGAAATACATTGGATGTTAAAAAGCCTAGATAGAGTAGATGTGGAGAGAATATTTCCTATAGTGGGAGAGTCTAGGACCAGAGGGCACACCCTTAGAATAGAGGGATCAGAGTTGAGAAATTTATTTTGTCAGAGGGTGGTGAATCTGTGGAATTCACTGCCACAGGTAGATGTGAAGGCCAAGTCATTAGGTATATTTAAAGCGGAGGTTGATAGTTTCTTGACTAGTCAGGGCTTCAAAAGTTGCAGGAAGGAGGTAGGAGAATGGAGTTGAGAGGGATACTGTATTAATTAAAATGTGATGGAATGGCAGAACAAACTTGATAGTCCAAATGGCCTAATTCTGCTCCTATGTCTCATGGTCTGATGGAAATCTTGCATGACAAATCTGTTAGAATTCTTTGAGGGAATATCAGGCAGAATAGACAAAGGAGAGTCAGTAGATGTGGTTTACTTGGATTTTCAGAAGGAGCTACACATGAGACTGCTGAACAAGATTAGAGTCCATGGTGTTACAGGAAAGATACTAGCACAGATAGAAGATTGGCTGACTGGCAGGAAGGAAAGAGTGGAAATAAAGGGGGCCTTTTCTGGTTGACTGCCTGTGACTGGTGGTATTCTGCAGTGGTCGGTGTTGGGACTGTTTCTTTTTATGTTACATGTCAATGATTTGATCAATTTTGGTGTTTTTGATTCAAGCTTCTTTTAGAAGAAAACACAGGGCTCAAAACCTGTTGCTTCATGATCATTTTATCAAGAGTTGATAGAACAGAAGAAAACTGAACAGACAGTGACAGGGAAAAGTAAGATTAACAAAGAATATGGCACTTAACAAACACAGATAAGGAACATTCCATTTAAATCTATAGATAAAAATTAACCAATTAGAAAATACTTGTCTAATACTGTAGTACCACATTAACCAATGAAAAAACACTTATTGCTTAATGCAGAACAAAGAAGCTGCCAGAGCTTTCCAGAATTATACTTTGTTTGACCACTAGAGGCATACTAAACTGTTATGTGCATACTATTACCACTATAAATCATGGTAAGCAGTTACTTTTATTTACTGTAAGAAATTATATAAAATATAAGCAGATAATTAATTGTTAAACTGCAATGAAAATAACAAACCATCCAATCCAACAATCCACCCCTACCCCCACACACACACAATTGATTCTTAATCATCCGTTTGGAATCATCACATCTGAAAATTCAGAGGCGGAAAAACCTGTGGTTTCTATGTTACATATAAAATAATCAAAAAGCTACTTGGGTTATGAAATATCAAAGGGTATCTATTCTTCAAAGTATTCATAAGATTATGACATGGTTAGGCAGAACAATTCTATTAATGATACATAGAACATAGAACGTAGTGCTTGTACAGCACTATGTCCTATGTATCTGTACATGTTCTATGTACCTGTACAGCCTGTACTGTGCTTATACAGCGCAGTACAGGCCCTTAGGCCCACAATGTTGTGCCGACCCTCAAACTCTGCCTCCCATATAACCCCCCCCACCTTAAATTCCTCCATATACTTATCTCGTAGTCTCTTAAATTTCACTAATGTATCTGCCTCCACCACTGACTCAGGCAGTGCATTCCACGCACCAACCACTGTCTGAGTAAAAAACCTTCCTCTAATATCCCCCTTGTGCTTCCCACCCATTACCTTAAAGCCATGTCCTCTTGTATTGAGCAGTGTTGCCCTGGGGAGGAGGTGCTGGTTATCCACTCTATCTATTCCTTTTAGTATCTTGTAAACCTCTATCATGTCTCCTCTCATCCTCCTTCTCTCCAAAGAGTAAACCCCTAGCTCCCTTAATCTCTGATCATAATCCATACTCTCTAAACCAGCCAGCATCCTGGTAAATCTCCTCTGTACCCTTTCCAATGCTTCCACATCCTTCCTATAGTGAGGCGACCGGAACTGGACACAGTACTCCAAGTGTGGCCTAACCAGGGTTTTATAGAGCTGCATCATTACCTCGCGACTCTTAAACTCTAGCCCTGGCTTACGAAAGCTAACACCCCATAAGCTTTCTTAACTACCCTATCTACCTGTGAAGCAACTTTCAGGGATTTGTGGACATGTACCCCCAGATCCCTCTGCTCCTCCACACTACCAAGTATCCTGGCATTTACTTTGTACTCTGCCTTGGAGTTTGTCCTTACAAAGTGTACCACCTCACACTTCTCCTCGTTGAACTCCATCAGCCACTTCTCAGCCCACTTCTGCATCCTATCAATGTCTCTCTGCAATCTTCGACAATCCTCTACACTATCTACAACACCACCAACCTTTGTGTCGTCTGCAAACTTGCTAACCCTTCTACCTCCACATCCAGGTCGTTAATAAAAATCACGAAAAGTAGAGGTCCCAGAACCGATCCTTGTGGGACACCACTAGTCACAACCCTCCAATCGGAATGTACTCCCTCCACCATGACCCTCTGCTTTCTGCAGGCAAGCCAATTCTGAATCCACCTGGCCAAACTTCCCTGAATCCCATGCCTTCTGACTTTTTGAATAAGCCTACCCTGTGGAACCTTGTCAAATGCCTTACTAAAATCCATGTAGATCACATCCACCACACTACCCTCGTTTAAACAAGTAAAAAAATGACATGGCATATTAGTATGAATAACATGACTTGTAATATTGAGTAACCCCAATTTATGAGACTGAATTGAATCCAGTCAAGGAAGCAACACACATGAAATGCTGGAGGAACTCAGCAGGCCAGGCTGCACCTATGGAAAAAGGTACAGATGACATTTTGGGCCGAGACCCTTCAGCAGAACAAATCAAAGAAATCCCATCCAACAGATTGATATACTTTAGCTGTTACTTTACGAATATAATCAGCCAAGTCAGTTATGTATTCAAGTTATCAGGTATTTAAATACAACACTTCTTGCCTATAACTGCATGTTCCCCCCACAAACTACTAAGAGAAGATCTGATGCCATAAAATTTTGAAGATCCATCTCACACGTGGCAACTATTTCTGTTGTTACCTTTCCCAAGGCTTCAGCAGTGTCATTGCTTACCGTTTCTAAAGCTGCAGCAACATTTTAATCTCACTTATATTCCTTGCAACACCATAAAATGGTATAAAACTGTGCAAGACTCTGTCAGATCAATGTTGGACTGGTGTGACACAGCTTTCCCAATGCAGACAACAACTCCTAAATGTTTGTGAGGAGGATTTTAAAATATTATCTGAAAGGGAGAAAATCTGCCTTGTCTAAATTTGATGCCTAATGTGATACCAGGTAGTTTTATTCCTTTTTTCTTTAATGCAGTGGTTATGATACAACTGAGTGGCTTGGTCCTTTTGAGAGCAGTAAAGAGTAAACCATTTTGCTATAGGTCTACAGTCACATACAGTTTATCCTATTGGTAAGGGTCTACCTGGTAAGGATGACAGATCTTCTCTCTCATTACCAATTAAATACAAATATTTCTAAATGTGAGGGGAGAAGTGCTCATCTTGCACCTCTGTTGGTGGAAAAGACAACAAGGCCAGGTTAATAATTAGAAAAAAAATCATGGGCATCAATCCTGGTGCCTGGTCACAATAAATACAATGCAAAAAAATTTTCTTTGAAAATTCTTCCTGTTTATTAGAGACTTGTAGCTGAACACAAGTATAATTTCAGACTACTTGTAAGAATTGGGAGAAACACAAAATTAACTTTGCTTGAATATATGTATTTAATTGCATAGTGGTGCTGATGCTTTGCAATAGTTCAACTAAGCTAAAAATGTTTTTTGATGATTTTCATTTGTACTCAGTGTCTGAGGCTTCTTGCTTAAATGTCCAACAATAATCAGTCAGAATTGATGGATTCTAGTTGCTCTGATATCACAATTTTCTGGTGAAACCTTTCACCATGCTCATTACTGACAGTACCAAGATTTGCAGGGAAGAAGTCTAAATGGGAATGCAGAAAATGAGATTTTAGTGACATGTTGCACTTCATGGTTTTGTATACTCAAAGCATTTTGTTAACCAACTGCATGTGGTTTGGTGCTCTGTAGTCACTAAGAAAATTTTCAACAACATTCTTGAATACCTTCCATGTGATTTTGTCTCAAAGTTCTTCGAATTGCCTGTCATTGATGACCTGTTTGGTTTGTGGACCAACAAGAATGCCTTCCTTAATCTTGGCAACAGTTATTCTGTCCCGCCATGCAGCATCCACCCTGCCTACGCGTGTCTAGGCATGCCTGGATAAGATAGAAAACTTCTCATCTTACATTGTGGGCAACATTTTACTTGACTTAAACTATGAATTGAAATAACAAATATGGGTGATTTTAAAAATATGTTGTGTGATAGGGAAATATCATGATTTTCATGATCAGTAGCCCAAAATCCATAAGACACACCCACAGTATTCAGGAAACAAATTTTTTGTTGTCCAGTGAAATCATCCATTTGAGGGACTGGAATATGCACATGTAAAGGAACAGCTCAATTTTGTTTCTGTATTGAACAGGTAAGCTCCATTGGAGCCACCTTCTGCCTCTGGGACAAAGGTGTGGGTTGACCCAGCGCCCAACTTCGAGCCTACACTTAGTGAGAGGACTCTGCGGTGATGCGGAGTGACTGAAGGACCAACATCAGGAGATATTAGACTGGCCCCCCGCCCTTGAATGGGATAATGAGGATATGGAAATGGGGGTGTGGTATATGCTGCCTTTTGCTAGCTCCCCACTGATTGAGGAGGAGATTCCCAAACCTTCTCATGCTGTCAGGTGAAATTGGGGGGACTATCTGTGGACAGACTGGGTTTCAGCAGGACCATGAAGGGGATGAAGAGGGGCTCAGCCAAGTGGCAGAGGGGTTTGGAGTTGCAGGAAGGCACGAGTGATAGACCGGGGGAAGCCTCGCCATGTAGACCAGAAGTATCCCAAGGAGTGTCTGAACCTGAATAAGTAGATGATGGGGTAAAGAGGTCTTAAAGAATCAGGGGGACACCAGATAGGCTGGCCTGTGTAGCACTGGGGTAACAGAGTGTGGCACCTATCACCTTGTTGAGCTATGTCACTGCCATTTATACCTGGGTTGGACTTAGTGCTTTGTATGAAGGGGTGGAAAATTATCTCAGTGTCACAAGGACATAACTAACTTTGGTGGGGGGAGAGTGTAACACCCTGGGACAAGTCTCACTGCTAATGTAATGGTCTTTCTGTAGAAGCAACGTTTGGATTATGGTTAGAGATAACAGATGCTTTGGAATGTGAGCCATCCAATGAAGTGAGTGTTTTTTCGTGTTGTGTGTCTGGCACCAGTGTGAGCTGGGTCTTTTGTTCAGCGGGAGATGAAGGGAGAAGGTGCCAGAGAGAAGAGGTCATAGGATTCAACCCAGAGCGGGGCCGTGATCCAACAAAACCCGGGGAGATCGAAGGCAGGTCGGCGAAGGGGAAACCATGAGCTCCAACTTGTGCATATTAGACTTTTCCATTAAAATGGGCCCTTTTCTTTTTTTTTGCTTTTTCTTTACTAACCCTATAGTCAAATTAGGATTATAAAGCTAAATTATTTAATTGTATACAGTGTACTGTCTGTTATTTCTTGGTACTTATTTGTAACAGGGTAACAAATCATGCAGCATCCACAGGTACAGGGGGTTTTGGGGTGGGCTTGCACCTCAATCTCACACGTTTGGCAGGGCCAGAGATTGTCTTCCCTAGACTTGCGCAGCTGACAGAACCAGAGTGTTTCACCATGTTAGTACCTCTTCTGTAATACCACGGGCTCTTAACTTGTTCAGTAGCCTCATGTGTGGCACCTTGTCAAAAGTCTAATGGAAGTCCAAGTGCACAACATCCACTGATTTTCCTTTGTCTATCCTGCTTGTTATTTCTTCAAAGAATTCCAGCAGATTTGGTGGACAAGATTTTCCCTTAAGGAAACCATGCTGACTTTGGCCTGTTTTATCATACACCTCCAAATATCCTGAATTCACATCCTTACCAATCGACTTCAACATCTTCCCAAACACTGAGGTCAGCCTATAATTTCCTTTCATCTGCCTATCTCCCTTCTTGAAGAGTGGAGTGACATTTGCAATTTTCCATTCCACCAGAACCATGCCAGAATCAATTGATTCTTGAAAGTCTATTACCAATGTCTCAACAATCCCTTTATTCAGCTCTTTCAGAATTCTGGGATGTAGTCCATCTGGTCCAGGTGACTTCTCTGCCTTCAGACCCTTCAGTTTCCCAAGAACCTTCTTCCTAATAATGGCAGCTTCATACACTTCTGCTCTGACACTCTCAAACTTCTAACATACTTCTAGTGTCTTTCACAATGAAGACTGATACTTATTCAGTTCATCCATCATTCATTTGTCCCCCATTACTATCTCTCCATTGCAATTTTCCAGTGGTCAGATATCCACTCTTGCCTCTCATTTACACTTTATGTTTTTCTTTAATATCACTGGCTAGCTTACCTATCTATAACATCTTTTCCTTCTTTATTACTTTTTTAGTTGCCTTCTGTTGCTTTTTTTAAAAGCTTCCCAATCCTTTAACTTCCCACTAATTTTTGTTCTATTATTTGCATCTTTTTGGCTTTTATGTTGGCTTTGACTTGACTTGTCAGCCATGGTAGTGTCATTTTGCTTTTAGAATATTTCTTTCCCCTTGGGATATATATATTCTGTGCCTTCCAAATTGCTTCCAGAAATTGCAGCCATTCTGCCATGTTCTTTTCCAATCAATTTTGGCCAGCTCCTTTCTCATGACTCTTTATTTCCCTTTGCTCCAATATAATACTGATACATCAGACTTTACCTCCTCCTTCTCAAATTGTAAGGTGAATTCTCTCACTCTCCCCTAAGGGTTCCTCTACCTGAGTTCTCTAATCAATTCTGGTTCATTGCACAACACCCAATCCCCTAGAGGGCTCAACCGCGAGCTGCTCTAAAAAGCCACCTCGTAGGCACTCTAGAACCCCCCCCCCCCCCCAGGATCCGGAACCAACTAATTTTCCCAATTTATCTGCATATTGAAATCCCCAATGACTATTGTAACATTGCCCTTTTGGCATGTATTTTCTATCTCCCATTGTAATTTGTAGGCCACATTCCTTACTACTGTTTGGGTGTCTGTATATAACTCCCATTAGTGTCTTTTTACCCTTGCAATACCTTCCAACCCTATGTCACCTCTTTCTATTGATTTGATTTCATTTTTTAACCAACATAGCCACCCCACCCCTTCTGCCTACCCGCCTGTCCTTTTGATATATTATGTATCCTTGGATGTTAAACTCCCAGCTATAATCTTCTTTCAGCCGCGATTCAACAATGCCTACAAGGTCATACATGCCAATCTGTAACTGTGTACCAGATTCAGCCATTGCAGCTTCCCCTAGTAGGTCATTCCTCCTCAACAGTATCTAAAGAGGTACACTTATTATTGAATGTAACAGCCAGAAGAGTACTCTATACTGGCTGTTCATTTCCCTTTCTTCTCCTGACGGTCACTCGCTTACCTGTCTCCTGCAATCTAGGGGTAACTGCCTATAGCTCCTATCTAACACCTCATTCTCCTGTATGAGCTGAAGGTCATCAAACTGCAGCTCTAGTTCCTTAATGTGTTATTTGGGGAGCTGCAGCTTGGTGCAGATGTGTTTATCCAGGAGACAATCTCACACACAGTACAAAACGCTGCCCCTAGTGCCATTCTCACAACACTATTGTGCCCTAACAGACGAGGAATGAATAATTAAGAACAAAACAAGAAACTTACCAGATACTCTACCTTGCCCAAGCCTCTCCAAACACTGGACCACTCACAACAGTAGCTGGTTCTGTTGCACTTGTATTAATTTTATTCACCCTTTCTAATGAATCCTGCTTGGTGATTGGTCATAGTCCAACTCCAAAAAAACTGCTGTGAAGCTCTGCATTTTTAATAAATGATGCATTTTGGCAGCATGACCAAGGAGTGCAGCTCCATCAGCTCCCTGTCATCAAAGAACATATTCTATGTTCTATGTTAAAGTTCAACTGTTCTGTAGTTGGTATTTCATTTAATTTTATTTCATATTTCCAATAAATAAATACAGAATATTATATGCAGAATAAAAGCTCACCAGCAAAAAACATGGGAACTCACAAAGAAACAGTCAAATAATGAAATTGTTTTCTGTTTAGAAATACTTTAATTTTATAAAGCACTGTTTTGTAAAGTCTTTACACATATATAAAAAAAACATATGAGAGGTTTTGGAAATGTGGTCCATTGGCTGGCTGGCTGGTCATAATAAGTACCTTAGAGCTACCACAGAAAATGCAGCTTCACTCTGCCTTCCTGGCCACATGATAATAACTCAGAAGTTCTCTGGCTTCTGGGAAGAGAGTGTTTCTTGGCAAAATGGATTGATAAGGACCATTCCAGTGTCCACATAGTCACCATTTGGAGGGGATTGTGGCTCAGACAGGCAGTCCTGAAAAATAAAAGCAAGCATCTCTTATTCCACAATAGACGAAGCTGCAAATCTCATAATATTTTTCATGGGCAGAGGTACTTTTCTCCATTGATGTGTTGCTAAGAATGACAACCTTTGTCAGTTCCATGATTTCTCATAAAGTACTCATAAAGCCCACAGACAGGCTGTTATACTTCCACTAGGGTTTTGGATATAGCTTTAAACTGAATAGCAGAGGGATGAGTTCAACAGATTGGAGAAGTATGGATAAAGTAAAAGAAAAGTGTGGATAAAGATAAAGTAAAAGCAAAAGTTGAAAAAGAGGAAAGCAAGGGTGGAGTGCAGAAAAATGAAGTGCATAAGATTACTAGATTTTACAATGAGTGTAAGGGCACTTTATCTGAATGTCTGTAGTATTTGTAACGAGGTCAGTGAACTTGTGGCACAAATCAGTATAAAGGGGTATGATTTAGTGGCCATTTCAGAAGTGTGGTTGCAGGGTGGAGAGGAGTGGGAATTAGGTATCCAAGGATATCAGGTAATATGGAAGGACAGACAGGAAGGTAAGGGAGGTAGGGTAGCTCTCTTAATTAAGGACAAGATCAGGGCGATAGTAAGAAGATATAAGATCTAATGAGTAGAATGTTGAATCCATCCAGGTAGAGATTAGGAATAGTAAAGGGGAGAAGAAACACTGGTGGGAGTTATCTATCAGCCACCAAACATTAACATTGCAGTGGCACAGGCAATAAACCAAGAAGTATCTGAGGCATGTAAGAATGGAACAGCAGTTATCATGGGGAACTTTAACTTGCACACAGATTGGATGAATCAAGTTGGTCAAGGCAGTCTGGGAAGAAGACTTAATACAATGCATACATGATAGCTTTCTTCAACAGCATGTTACTAAACCTACAAGGGAACGTGCTATCTTGGATCTGGTCCTGTGCAATGAGACACGTAAAATCAGCAATCTTGTTGTTAGGAATCCTCTTGGAAAGAGTGATCACAGCATGATTGAGTTTCTCATACAAAAGGATGGTGCAATAGTTTGATCTAAAACCAGTGTAAAATGAGGGAGGAGTTGAATAGGGTAGACTGGGAACACAGGCTATATGGTGGGATAGTTGAGGAACAGTGGAAGACTTTCAAAGAGATTTTTCACAGTGCTCAACAAAAGTATATTCCAGTTAAAAGCAAGGACAATAAGGGTGGGGAAAGCCAGCCTTGGATAACTAAGGAAATAAAGGAAGGCATCAGACTAAATGCTCGTGTGTACAAAGTTGCCACGAGTAGTGAGAAACTGGAAGATTGGGAAACTTTAAAAAGCAACAAAGAACCACCAACAAGCAAAAGAACAATAAAGAAAGGGAAGATAGATTATGAAAATAAGCTAACACAAAATATAAAAATGGATAGTAAAAGTTTTTATAATTATATAAAGTGGAAAATGGTGGCCAAAGTGAATGTAGGTCCCTTGGAGGATGAGAAGGGGGATTTGATACTGGGTAATGAGGAAATGGCCGAATGACTATTTTGTGTTGGTTTTCACCGTGGAGGACATATGCTGAAGAGAGATGATATGGATGCGATGGGAGGTGAGGACCTTGATACAATAGCTATCACTAAAGAGGTAGTCCTGAGCAAACTTGTAGGCCTAAAGATAGACAAGCTTGGTTCTGTTGGAATGCATCCCAGGGTACTGAAAGAAATGGCAGAGGTTATAGTTGAGGCTTTGGTGATAATTTACCAAAAGTCTCTGGACACCAGGCAGGTCTCAGCGGATTGGAAGAAGGCGAATGTCATGCCACTGTTCAAAAAAGAATGTAGGCAAAAGGCAGGTAACTATAGACCTGTTAGTTTACCATCTATAGTTGGGAAAATGCTTGAAGTTATCACTAAAGAAGAAATAGCGAGGCATCTGGAAAGAAATGGATCCATCAGGCAGACGTAGCAAGGATTCAGCAGGTCCTGTTTGAAAAACTTACTGGAGTTCTCTGAGGATATAACAAACACAGTGGATAGAGGGGAACAGATGGATGTTATTTACTTGGATTTCCTGAAGGTGCTCAATAAGGTGATGCAAAAAAGACTTATTCATAAGATAAGAATGGATAGAGTTGGGGGTGATGTATTAACATGGATAGAGGATTGGTTAACCAATAGAAAGCAGAGAGTTAGGATACATGTGTGTTTCTCTGACTGGCAATCAATGGTAAGTGGTGTGCCACAGTGGTCAGTGTGAACAGCCCACAACTGTTCACGATATACATTAATGATCTGGAAGAGGGGACAGAGTGTAGAGTATCTAAGTTTGCTGATGACTCCCCTAAATTGAGTGGAAAAGCAAATTGTGCAGAGGATACAGAGAGTCTGCAGAGAGATATAGATAGGTTCAGTGAGTGGGCAAAGGTCTGGCAGATGGAGTACAATGTTGGCAAATGCAAGGTCATGCACTTTGGAAGGAAAAATGGAAGATCAATCGTTATTTAAATGGTAAAAAATTGCAGCATGCTGCTGTGCAGAGGGATTTGGGAGTGCTTGTACATGAATCACAAAAGGTTGGTTTGTGGGTGCAGCAGGCTGTCAAGAAGGCAAATCGAATGTTGGCCTTCATTACTAGAGGGAATGAATTTAAGAGGAGTGAGTTTATGCTGCAACTGTACAGGGTACTGGTAAGGCCGCATCTGGAGTACTGTTTGCAGTTCTGGTCTCCTTACTTGAGGAAGGATATACTGGCTTTGGCCTTCATTACTAGAGGGAATGAATTTAAGAGCAGTGAGTTTATGCTGCAACTGTACAGGGTACTGGTAAGGCCGCATCTGGAGTAGTGTTTGCAGTTCTGGTCTCCTTACTTGAGGAAGGATATACTGGCTTTGGAGGTGGTGCAGAGGAGGTTCACCAGGAAGATTCCAGAGATAAGGGTATTAGACTATGAGGAGAAATTGAGTTGCCTGGGACTGTACTCTCTGAAATTCAGAAGGATGAGATGGAGGATCCTTTCCTATTTTGACAACAATCTCTTTTACATTTCTTCTGAGTAATATTATGCTTTCCTCCTTCTTTATTGTTGTTTTGTACTGAGGATAATTATGGCTGCGGTGTTGCTGCCTATCCATACTATCCATCTGTTGGTCAGGAAGCCAAGGATCTCATTGCAAAGGAAGGTGTTGAGTCCCAAGTCCAAGAGTCTGGAGATGATTTTGCTTGGAATTACAGTATTAAAGGTGGAGTTGCAGTCAATAAACAATCATTTAATGTAGATGAGTGTAGGACCAGTGAGATGGTGTCCATTATAGACTTGTTCTGGTGGTAGGTAAATTGCAGTGGGTCAAGATTACTGGGGAGTGATATTGTTTCCTTTTTTGTATCTGGTGTTTTACTTTCTATAACCAGCTTGGTTCTTTATTGTCCAATGAATCTCATAAAGCCTCTTGTTGTCTTCCGAGAACCCCTGGCCTTGTATATTCTTTTTTTGTATAGACTTTACACAGACCAAACCTATTTGCTGCTCAATTTGTGATCACATTGCACAAAAGTTAGTGGGTATGTTTTCCATCTTGCTTAACCTGGATCTCCTCCAGTACCCAATATTGCATTTACCTGCACTTTGTCTTTTCTTGTTCTCCCGACTACAAGTTCAAACAACACATCTCACTTTATTCTCCAGAACTTGGTTCGGTAACACACTGACCAAGAGAGTTTCCACCCGCATTTCACAGCATCCCTCCCTCCATTTCCTAGTCTATTAGAAGAATTAGTTTTTATTATCTCTCAAGGGTTTAAGGTGAGAAGGGAAAGGGTGGTAATGATGTGGAATGAGCTGCCAGAGGGGGTGGTTGAGCCAGGTACAAAAACAACTTTTAAAAGACAGTTGGACAGGTACATGGATTGGAAAAGTTTGAAAGGTTATGGATAAATGAGACTAACTTGGATGGGGTAAGTTGGTCAGCATGCATGCTGTATAACTCAATCATAATTCCACAGCTACATCTTTTTAGAAGTTTCTTAAGGGCTTGTTTGTCTACTTTCTTCTTCCCTCTACAAGTGTTGTAATACCTTAATCTTCACTTCTCTACAACACCATCCTCTAGAGTCACAATAGTTTACTTGTGCAATACTGTCAACTCTTTTTATTTCTTCTCCATCTTTCCTGATACTTTGTAAGTAAGAAGATTAAATTTACAATGCACTTTCTTATTTTCCTGACATGATAACACACTCCTAACTGCAATCTCATGCCTGGAACGTAGTCTAATTTTCCTTATGCTCAACACTTATGCCGTCGCTCTCCATCATCCCATATTTCTGTGTTTATTACAGTACTGTTTCATGCTCCTGGCCTGGGTGCCTCCACTTTCACGTTTTTTTTATTTTGGTTCCCATTCCATGCACCAGTTTCCTCAAGAGGCTAAAGAAATTTGTCATGTTCCATTGACCCTATTTTTATAGTTGTACCACAGAAAGCATCCTATCCAGATGCATCACAAGTTGGTATGGCAACTACTCTGCTTGACACTGAAAGAAACTGCAAAGAGTTGACGTAACTCAACACATCACAGAAACCAGCCTCCCTTCCATGGGCTGTCTACACTTCTCACTTCCTCAGTAAAGGAGCCAACATAATCAAAGACCTCACTCACCCCAGATGATTCCTTTTCTCCCCTCTCCCATTGGCAGAAGATACAAAAGCCTAAACAGTTTCTATCCCACTGTTATAAAACTATTGAATGTTTCCCTAGTACAATAAGATGGACTCTTGACCTCACGATCTACTTTATTATGATTATCTGCTGGCACTGTATTTCCTCTGTAACTGAAACACTTTATTCTATTATTATTTTCCCTTGCACTACCTCAATGCACTGTTGTAGTGAAATGATCTGCATTGATGGCATACAATACAAAGTTTTCCACTGTACTTCAGTACATGTGACAATAATAAACCAATTACCAATGGAGATGCTGGCAAGCAACGCCTAGTTAACGGCAACCTGACAACTGATGCTTCCTTTAAGTTTTATCAGAAGTACTTGACTCCAGGTCTGAATGTTAACCAAAGACCCGAACCCCAGCTGAGGTGACATCAAGGCAGCACTTGACTTCCATCAAGGAGCTGTAGTAAAACTGAATGCAACACACATCAAAGTTGCTGGTGAACGCAGCAGGCCAGCAAGCATCTGTAGGAAGAGGTACAGTTGACGTTTCAGGCCGAGACCCTTCGTCAGGACTAACTGAAGGAAGAGTTAGTAAGGGATTTGAAAGTTGGAGGGGGAGGGGGAGATCCAAAATGATAGGAGAAGACAGGAGGGGGAGGGATAGAGCCAAGAGCTGGACAGGTGATTGGCAAAAGGGGATACGAGAGGATCATGGGACAGGAGATCCGGGAAGAAAGACAAGGGGGGGGGACCCAGAGGATGGGCAAGGGGTATAGTCAGAGGGACAGAGGGAGAAAAAGGAGAGTGAGAGAAAGAATGTGTGTATAAAAATAAATAACAGATGGGGTATGAGGTGGAGGTGGAGCATTAGCGGAAGTTAGAGAAGTTGCTGTTCATGCCATCAGGTTGGAGGCTACCCAGACGGAATATAAGGTGATGTTCCTCCAACCTGAGTGTGGCTTCATCTTTACAGTAGAGGAGGCCGTGGATAGACATGTCAGAATGGGAATGGGATGTGGAATTAAAATGTGTGGCCACCGGGAGATCCTGCTTTCTCTGGCGGACAGAGCGTAGGTGTTCAGCAAAGCGGTCTCCCAGTCTGCGACCGGTCTCGCCAATATATAAAAGGCCACATCAGGAGCACCGGATGCAGTATATCACCCCAGCCGACTCACAGGTGAAGTGTCGCCTCACCTGGCAGGACTGTTTGGGGCCCTGAATGGTGGTAAGGGAGGAAGTGTAAGGGCATGTGTAGCACTTGTTCCGCTTACACAGATAAGTGCCAGGAGGGAGATCAGTGGAGAGGGATGGAGGGGACGAATGGACAAGGGAGTCGCGTAGGAAGCGATCCCTGTGGAAAGCAGAGAGGGAAAGATGTGCTTAGTGGTGGGATCCCGTTGGAGGTGGCGGAAGTTACGGAGAATAATATGTTGGACCCGGAGGCTGGTGGGGTGGTAGGTGAGGACCAGGGGAACCCTATTCCTAGTGAGGTGGCGGGAGGATGGAGTGAGAGCAGATGTACGTGAAATGGGGGAGATGCATTTAAGAGCAGAGTTGATAGTGGAGGAAGGGAAGCCCCTTTCTTTAAAAAAGGAGGACATCTCCCTCGTCCTAGAATGAAAAGCCTCATCCTGAGAGCAGATGCAGCGGAGATGGAGGAATTGTGAGAAGGGGATGGCGTTTTTGCAAGAGACAGGGTGAGAAGAGGAATAGTCCAGATAGCTGTGAGAGTCAGTAGGCTTATAGTAGACATCAGTGGATAAGTTGTCTCCAGGGACAGAGACAGAAAGATCTAGAAAGGGGAGGGAGGTGTCGGAAATGGACCAGGTAAACCTGAGGGCAGGGTGAAAGTTGGAGGCAAAGTTAATAAAGTCAACGAGCTCTGCATGCGTGCAGGAAGCAGCGCCAATGCAGTCGTCGATGTAGTGAAGGAGAAGTGGGGGATAGATACCAGAATAGGCATGGAACATAGATCGTTCCACAAAGCCAACAAAAAGGCAGGCATAGCTAGGACCCATACGAGTGCCCATAGCTACACCTTTAGTTTGGAGGAAGTGGGAGGAGCCAAAGGAGAAATTATTAAGAGTAAGGACTAATTCCGCTAGATGGAGCAGAGTGGTGGTAGAAGGGAACTGGTTAGGTCTGGAATCCAAAAAGAAGCGGAGAGCTTTGAGACCTTCCTGATGGGGATGGAAGTATATAGGGACTGGACATCCATGGTGAAAATAAAGCGGTGGGGGCCAGGGAACTTAAAATCATCGAAAAGTTTAAGAGCGTGAGAAGTGTCACAAACATAGGTAGGAAGGGATTGAACAAGGGGGGATAAAACCGTGTCGAGGTATGCAGAAACGAGTTCGGTGGGGCAGGAGCAAGCTGAGACAATAGGTCTGCCAGGACAGGCAGGTTTGTGGATCTTGGGTAGGAGGTAGAAACGGGAAGTGCGAGGTGTGGGAACTATAAGGTTGGTAGCAGTGGATGGGAGATCCCCTGAGCAGATAAAGTCGGTGATGGTGTGGGAGACAATGGCCTGGTGCTTCTTAGTGGGGTCACGATCGAGGGGTAAATAAGAGGAGGTATCCGCGAGTTGTCGCTGTGCCTCGGCAAGGTAGAGGTCAGTATGCCAGACTACAACAGCACCCACCTTATCGGCGGGTTTAATAATAAGGTTAGGATTAGTGCGGAGGGAGTGGAGAGCAGAGCGTTCCGAAGGAGTGAGGTTGGAATGGGGACAAGGTGCGGTGAAGTCGAGACGGTTGATGTCCCGTCGGCAGTTAGGACTGAATGCAGTGGGTTTCAAGGGAAGCAATCAAGGGATGGAGTTGTACACCACTCAGAGGTTGTAGTTGTTCCAACTCAGTGACCCCAATCCCAGCACTCTGCTTCAGGAGCTCCTAAGGCCCAACTGTCCTCAAATGCTTCATCAATTACCTTCCTTCCACTGAGAGATCAAATGGTGCATATGTTGATAATGGTATAATGTTCAACTCCATTTGTTACCTTTTAGAAACAGAAACAGCCTATGCCTGTATGCAGCAAAACCTGGACAGCATTCAGGAATGGGCTGGTAACTCAAATTGCATTTTGGAGCAGTCATTGTTTTGGATTGGTTATGCTTGAAGTGTAAGCACTGTGGTTGAGTGTATGTGCTGAGGATTTGGTTCTGAAGGCTTCGTAAGAGAAGGCTAAACAGTGGGTGCAGGTGAGGTTTTCCTTACAATTATTAATTCTATTAGAGTAGCTGGGATGCTAGTTGGTGCAGTGATGTGCAGGATGTAGGAGAGGTAGACTGCTAGAATCCTTGATAACTTCATCTATAGAGTGTGTGCCCAGCAACAGCTCCCAGCTGGCTGCATTAAGAACTAGAGCTGGAGTTGCACATACTATAAATGACTTTGATGAGGAAGTGGAAGTCTGCAGATGACACCAAGGCTGGTGGTGTTGAGGATACTGCAGAAGGCTGTCATAGGTTACAACAGGACACAAGTAGGATGTAGAGCCGGACTAAGAAGTGGCAGATGAAGTTCAGTCCAGAAAAGTACGAAGTGATTCACTTTGAAAGGTCAAACAAAGGTAGTAGAGTACAAGGCTAATGGCAGAATTCTTAGCAGTGTGGAGGAGCAAAGGAAACTTGGGGCATAAGTTCATGGATCCCTCAAAGTTGCCATGCAAGCCTTCATTAGTCAGTGGATTGCGTCCCAGGGGCATGAGGTGATGTTGCAACTCCATAAAACTGGTTAGACCACACTTGGAGCATTCTGTTCATTTCTGGTCAGCTCATTATAGGAAGGATGGGAAAGCATTACAGAGGGTGCTGATGAGATTTACTAAGATGCTACCTGGATTGGAGAACAAGTCTTAGAGGATAGATTGGATGAACTAAGGCTTCTCTCTTTGGAGTGAAGTAGAATAGGAAGCAATTTGATGGAGGTGTATAAGATGATAAGAGGTGTAGATAGAGTGGACAGCCAGCACCTTTTCCCTAGGGTGGTAACAGCTAATACGAGAGGGCGTCCTTTTAAGGTGAGTAGAGAAAAGTTTAGGGGAGTTGTCCGAGGTAGATTTTAACACAAAGAGTGGAAAGTGCCACTGCCATAAATGATGTAGAAACTGATACACTAAGGACATTTAAGAGGCTCTTAGTTAGGCACATGGATGAAAGGAAAATCGAGGGTTATGGGATGTTTAGGAAGGAAGAACTAGGTTGATCATGGAGCAAGTTTGTAAAGGTGGGCATAACTTTGTATGGTGAAGGGCCCCGTACTGTGCTGTAATATTGTATGTTCTATGTATTAAGATCGTCCAGGGTGCAGAGAGCATCATAGAGAAGACTTGAGGTGGTCACACTTAAGATGCAGGCTGCAAATTTTTGGATGTCCACTAGGGAAAGCAAGGGGAAGAGACAGACAGTGCAGGGTCCTCCTGTACCCCCCATGATCCCTCTCAGCAACATAATGCTGGAGGGGAGTGACCTTCCTTGGTACAGCAGCAGTAGCCAGGTTGGTGCCACTATGACTGGCTCAGAGTCTCGGTGAATAAGGGAGAAGTCACATTGGGCATTAATGTTGGAAGACCCAATGGTTAGTGGGGATAGACAGGAGTTTCTGTGGCCACAAAAGAGACACGAAGATAAGAGCATAAGATACAGGAACAGAATTAGGCCATTCAGCCAATTGAGTCTGCTCCACCATTCCATGATAGCTGATCCCGGAACCCACTCAACCCCATACACCTGCCTTCTTGTCATAACCTCTGATGCCCTGACCAATCAGGAAACTATCAATTTTTGTTTTAAATATACCCACGGTCTTGGCCTCCACAGCTGTCTGTGGCAAAGCATTCCACAGATTTACTACTCTCTGGCTAAAAAAATTCCTCCTTAACTCTGTTCTAAAGGGTTACCCCTGAATTTTGAGGCTGTGTCTTCTAGTTCTGGACACCTCCACCATAGGAAGCATCCTTTCCACATCCACCCTATCTAGTCCTTTCAACATTTAGTAGGTTTCAATGAGATCTCCACCACATTCTTCTGAATTTCAGCAAGTACTGGCTCAATGCTGCCAAAAACTCCTTCATCCTGGAATCATCCTTGTGAAACCCCCCTGAACAAGTTGACGGTGCCTGGAGGTTTATGGCAGGGAGTTTCTCCCTTTTGCCGCCTGCTATCGGGGACTCGGGAGTCAATCGACTCAGGGACTTTTGAGACTTTATTTACTGTGCCCATGGTTTGTTCTTCATCAAATTATGGTATTGCTTTGCACTGCTGTAACTATATGTTATAATTACGTGGCTGTGTCAGTGTTAGTCTTTGGTTTGTCCTGTTTTCTATGATATCACTCCGGAGAAACATTGTATCATTTCTTAATGCATGTATGCATTTCTAAATGACAATAAAAGAGGACTGAGAATTCTCATAATCTAATCTAAACTCTCTCTAATCACAACAAATCTTTTCTGAGATATGGGGCCCAAAACTATTGACAATACGCTGTGCGGCCTGACTAGTGTATTATAGAGGCTCAGCATTATCTCCCTGCCTTTATATTCCATTCCTATTGAAATAAATGCCAACATTGCATTTGTCTTCTTTATCACAGACTCAACCTGTAAATTAACCTTCTGGGAGTCTTGCATGAGGACTCCTAACTTCCTCTGCACCTCTGATGTTTGAACCTTCTCCCTATTTAGATAATAATCTGCACTTTTGTTCCTTTTACCAAAATGCATTATCATACATTTTCCAACACTGTATTCCATCTGACACTTTTTTGTCTATTCTCTAATTTGTCCAAGTCCTGCTGCAATCGCATTGCTTCCTCAGCACTACTTACTCCTCCACCTATCTTTGTATCATCTGCAGACTTTGCCAGAAAGCCATCAATTCCATTATCCAAATCATTGACAAACAATGTGAAAAGTAACGGTCCTAATACGGACCCCTGAGGAACACCTCTAGTCACTGGCAGCCAACCAGAAAAGGCCCTCTTTATTCCCACTTGCTGCATCCTGCCTATCAACCATTCCTCTATCCATGATAGTATCTTTCATGTAACACCATAGGATTTTATCTTGTTAAGCAGCCCCATGTGTGGCACTTTATCAAATGTCTTCAGAAAATCCAAGTAAATGATATCCACTGCCTCTCCTTTGTCCACCCTGTTTGTTACTGCCTCGAAGAACTCCAACAGATTTGTCAGGCAAGATTTCCCTTTAGAGGAACCATGCTGACTTTGACTTATTTCATCATTGGTCTCCAAGTACCCCAAAACCTCATTCTTAATAATGGACTCCAACACTTTCCCAACCACTGAGGTTAGGCTAACTGGCCGATAATTTCCTTCCTTTTGCCTTTCTCCCTTCTTAAAGAGTGGAGTAACATTTGTAATTTCCAGTCATCTGGAATCATACCAGAATCAAGTGATTCTTAAAAGATCACAACCAATGCATCTGCTATCTCTTTAGCAACCTCTCTCAGGATCTGGGGTGTAGTCCATCTGGTCCAGGTGACTGACCCACCTTAAGACCTTTCAGTCTGCCCAGCACTTTTTCCTTTGTAATAGCAATGGCACTCACTCCTGCTCCCTGACACTCACAGACCTCCCTGGCACACTGCTAGTGTCTTCCACGGTGAAGATGATGCGTTGCCGCCTGGATGCCAGGGTCAGGGGCTTCCTACAGTGGCTCCGGGACACTCTCAAGGGAGAGGTTGAACAACCAGACTTTCTGCTGCATGTTGGAAACAATGACATAGGTAGAAACTGCAATGAGGTCTTGCACAATGAGTACCGGGAGTAAGAAAACTTAAAAATCTCTGGATTGCCCTCAATGCCACATGCCAGTGAGGGTAGAAATTGAAAGATAGCTCAAGAGAACATATGGCTAAGACACTTGTGCAGGAGGTAGGAATTCAAGTTCCTGGACAACTGGGAACTCCTCAGGGGTATGCATGACCTGAACAAGAGAGAGACAGGTTGCATGTGTATGGGAAGGGAGGACCAATATCCTGCTGGGAGGTTTGCTGGTGCTGCTCGGGAAGGTTTAAACTAGAATGGCAGAGCAATGTAATTCTGAGCAGTAGAGTGGCTGTTAGAAATGAAGGGATAATTCTGTCGCCACTGAAGACAAATTTGTCAGGATGGCCAGGAGCATGGTAAGAGGAGAGGAAAAGTAAATGGGTTTAAATTATATTTGCTTCATTGAAGAGGCTTGATGGGTAAGGTAGATGAACTCAGGGACTGGGATATGATAGTCATAGTGGAAACATGGCTGAGGGAAGGGCTGGACTGGCAGCTCAATATTCCGGGGTACAGCTGCTGCAGACGTGGGAGAGATTCAGATAAGAGAGGAGGGAGAGTTGCATTCTTGAAGAAAGAGGAGATGACAATGGACAATGGTCCTTAGGGAGGATATTCTTGGGGGATCATCCAGTGAATCCATATGGATAAAACTTAGAAATAGAGATATTGGTCATTGTTGAGATTTATTTTTTGCAGGCGTTTAAGGCAGTATTGTATATGGTGATATTTATGCACTTTGATAATTAATTTACTGTCAATTTCAGTTTGAGTTATATAAGATCATGAGGGTCATAGACGTAGATAGTCTTTCTCGCGCGGAGCCTTTCTCACATGGAGTGGGTGTTAAAAACAAGATAGCATAGGTTTAAATCTGAAGCTAACTAACTCAGATTTAGACAGCGGGGGCCAGCTTCTTCATGCAAAAGGTGGTGTGTATTTGGAATGAGCTGCCATAAATAGTGGTAGATGTAGACACAAGAACATTGTTGAAAATCCATCTAGACTAATACATTGATTGGAGAGTTTTAGAGGTCTATGGGCCATTCATGGGTAGATGGGACAAACCATACTATCCTTTGGCCTTAGCATTCGCATACTTACTGATACTGAATGCAATGTTTCAACGGTAAACCTGACTGACTTCCTCAGGCATAAGTTAGATGGGACTCGCTCACTGGTCAACACAGGCCAATTCGTGTTAGGTTGGATTGCCTGATATCCGGAGTCTAGATATCTTGTAGCAAATGCCTTGCCAGATGACACCCTTAAGTCGTTTCCATTATCTACAAGGCACAAGTCACGACTGCAATTCCTGCTGAGTTTGGGTCCAACAACTCTGAAGAAGCCGTCACCACTCAAGACAAAGCAGGCCACTTCATTAGCACACAACAAAATTGACTCCCTCCGTCATCGACGCACTGTCACCATGGTAATGTTTACAGGATGTTGTGTAGTTACTTGTCCACTCCAATAGCACTTCTCTAACCAAAAGGACAAAGAAGGCCTGCAGGTTCCCCTTCAAGTTTCACACAATCTTGAAAATATACCGCCAGTCCTTCAGCAACACTGGTTCTAAATCCTGGATGCCTTCCCTATTAGCACCTTCACCAGAAAGACAGCAGCAGTTCTAAAACCCAATTCATCCCCATCTTCTCCAGACAATGAACTTTGGCCCTACACATCCTGTGTAATGTAATGTAATGTAATGTGTAATGTAAGCTTAGGTGACAGGTAAACGATCATTTCCCAGGGAATCAGACTTTAGCTTTTTTTACTATCTCAATGACGAATCAATTACTTAATTCTATCAATTCATTTTTTAAAAAATTACCTCTGATGTTTCAAGGGACTGAATTTCTCTTGGAAGTTCCACAGCATGTCTGTTGAAGTAATCCATGGTAATTGCATTGTTCCAATAACTTAAATTGTTTTCAGGATTTGATGTCTTCCTCTTTTTCTGCATACAGCACACTGTAAGTAAAACTGCTGTCAAGAGAGAGCAGTGTTAATTTTATAAATAAAGAAACACATTGTCTCACATTGTATTTCAGTGTTTGCTGGACTTGCTTATCAAACAGCTTTTATGAGATTATCTGACTAAAATGGTCTCCAGAGGAGCCAATAATACTACTTGCTGGCAAAAAGCCTTAACAGCATTGAAGGCACTACAACACACACAAAATGCTGGAGGAACTCAGCAGGTTAGGCAGATTTCCAGCATCTACAACACACACAAAATGCTGGAAGAACTCAACAGGTCAGGCAGATTTCCAGCATCTACAACACACACAAAATGCTGGAGGAACTCAGCAGGTTAGGCAGTCTCTATGGAAGTGAACAGATAGTCGACATTTCCCAGTTTGGCAAAAGAATAAATCAAGGAAGGTAGTGCACCCGTAGCTGACAAGAGAAATTAAGGATAGTATCAATTCCAAAGAAGAAGCATACAAATTAGCCAGAGAAAGTGGCTCACCTGAGGACTGGGAGAAATTCAGAGTTCAGCAGAGGAGGACAAAGGGCTTAATTAGGAAGGGGAAAAAGATTATGAGAGAAAACTGGCAGGGAACATAAAAACTGACTGTAAAAGCTTTTATAGATATGTAAAAAGGAAAAGACTGGTAAAGACAAATGTAGGTCCCCTACAGACAGAAACAGGTGAATTGATTATGGGGAGCAAGGACATGGCAGACCAATTGAATAATTACTTTGGCTCTGTCTTCGCTAAGGAGGACATAAATAATCTTCCAGAAATAGTAGGGGACAGAGGGTCCAGTGAGATGGAGGAACTGAGTGAAATACATGTTAGTAGGGAAGTGGTGTTAGGTAAATTGAAGGGATTAAAGGCAGATAAATCCCCAGGGCCAGATGGTCTGCATCCCAGAGTGCTTAAGGAAGTAGCCCAAGAAATAGTGGATGCATTAGTGATAATTTTTCAAAACTCTTTAGATTCTGGACTAGTTCCTGAGGATTGGAGGGTGGCTAATGTAACCCCACTTTTTAAAAAAAGGAGGGAGAGAGAAACCGGGGAATTATAGACCGGTTAGCCTAACATCGGTGGTGGGGAAAATGCCAGAGTCAGTTATCAAAGATGTGAAAGCGGTGAAATCATCGGACAAAGTCAGCATGGATTTGTGAAAGGAAAATCACGTCTGACGAATCTCATAGAATTTTTTAAGGATGTAACTAGTAGAGTGGATGGGGAGAACCAGTGGATGTGGTGTATTTGGATTTTCAAAAGGCTTTTGACAAGGTCCCACACAGGAGATTAGTGTGCAAACTTAAAGCACATGGTATTGGGGGTATGGTATTGATGTGGATAGAGGATTGGTTGGCAGACAGGAAGCAAAGAGTGGGAATAAACGGGACCTTTTCAGAATGGCAGGCAGTGACTAGTGGGGTACTGCAAGGCTCAGTGCTGGGACCCCAGTTGTTTACAATATATATTAATGACTTAGATGAGGGAATGAAATGCAGCATCTCTAAGTTTGCGGATGACACGAAGCTGGGCGGCAGTGTTAGCTGTGAGGAGGATGCTAAGAGGATGCAGGGTGACTTGGATAGGTTAGGTGAGTGGGCAAATTCATGGCAGATGCAATTTAATGTGGATAAATGTGAGGTTATCCACTTTGGCGGCAAAAACAGGAAAACAGATTATTATCTGAATGGTGGCTGATTAGGAAAAGGGGAGGTGCAATGAGACCTGGGTGTCATTATACACCAGTCATTGAAAGTGGGCATGCAGGTACAGCAGGCGGTGAAAAAGGCGAATGGCATGCTGGCATTTATAGCAAGAGGATTCGAGTACAGGAGCAGGGAGGTACTACTGCAGTTGTACAAGGCCTTGGTGAGACCACACCTGGAGTATTGTGTGCAGTTTAAGTCCCCTAATCTGAGGAAAGACATCCTTGCCATAGAGGGAGTACAAAGAAGGTTCACCAGATTGATTCCTGTGATGGCAGGACTTTCATATGATGAAAGACTGAATCAACTAGGCTTATACTCATTGGAATTTAGGAGATTGAGGGGGGATCTTATTGAAACGTACAAAATCCTAAAGGGATTGGACAGGCTAGATGCAGGAAGATTGTTCCCGATGTTGGGGAAGTCCAGAACGAGGGGTCACAGTTTGAGGATAAAGGGGAAGCCTTTTAGGACCGAGATTAAGAAAAACTTCACACAGAGAGTGGTGAATCTGTGGAATTTTCTGCCACAGGAAATAGTTGTGGCCAGTTCATTGGCTATATTTAAGAGGGAGTTAGATATGGCCCTTGTGGCTAAAGGGATCGGGGGTATGGAGGGAAGGGTGGTACAGGGTTCTGAGTTGGATGATCAGCTGTGATCATACTGAATGGTGGTGCAGGCTCGAAGGGCCGAATGGCCTACTCCTGCACCTATTTTCTATGTTTCTGTAACAGCGTGAGTGAAAATTGATGAAACAGTTTGGAACGCCTATGCTAGAAGTGTTATTTTTTATGAATTATAAACATATTAACTTATTTTTATGAGTTGAGTTATAGACACATTAACTGGAGGTATTGTTTTGATTAGCCAAGCTAGCGATTGTTTTGCTGTTCGGGTGTGTAAATGGTGAACTCTCAAGAACTGTAGAACGGGAGGGCAAAGTGTGTGAACTGCTGGGGAAACTAGACCAGGGACAGGACGACGAGGAGATACTCAACCGGGCAAAGGGGCAACGTAAGGGGGAGAATTAGCATTGCCAGCCTGTTCTGTCAAAGACATGATCAGGATTTGGTGGTGTGAGACTGACCAATTAGAGACCATTGGATAGTATATTATTACTCAATCTGTCTTTAATTAATTGTAAAATACGTATTCTAACAAGTCCTACAGTGAGTTGGTAAACAGGATATGGGAACCAGTCAGATAGCCGATTATTGGAGTTTTTAAAAAACAAATTGAGAAGACCAAACACGGGGAATTCTGCAGATGCTGGAAATTCAAGCAGTCCTGACGAAGGGTCTCGGCCTGAAACGTCGACTGTACCTCTTCCTAGAGATGCTGCCTGGCCTGCTGCGTTCACCAGCAACTTTGATGTGTGTTGCTTGAGAAGTCCAAATTCATCTGTCAACAGCTCTGTTTTTCAGCTATCCGCACCTTATCTTCCTTTCTTGCATCAACTCACCTAGAATTCTAAACTATCCCAAAGCAGTACTGCCTGGCACCCCTTTGCTCTGTTCTCTGTAACCCTGTGGCCATTCAATAAAGTTAAAGAGTCACAGAGCTACACAAAATGAAAACTGGCTCTTCAGCCTCAATCAACCATGCTGACCGTTAATCTAACCATCTAAGGTTATTCCATTTGCCTGCATTTGGCCCATAGGCCTTTCTTATCTATGTACTAGTCCAAGTGTCTTTCAAAGGTTTTTATTATATTGGACTCTACCACTTCCTCTGGCAGCTCAATCTCTTTAAGTATGAATTATCACCCCTGGGTCCCTTTCAAATCCTTCCCCACTCATTTTAAATCTATGCTTCCTAGTTTTAGATTCCCTTTACCTGTGTAAATTCATCCTGTCTATGTCCTGATGTTGCTCAACCCACTAAATTCCTCCAGCAGTTACACAGACAAGGCATAGAAGGATGCAGTCGTAATTCAGGTAAATGGGAAGAGAGTAGATGGGTGTGGACGTGGTCAGCTGAAGTTTCCATGGTTTACAATGCCGTGACTCTAACAGAGCAATAAATTCTTTTATTAACAGCTATATCCACTAACTGCTGTTGCCTCCCTGAATTTGATATTCGTTATCCAACAGTGCTAAAACCGAAGGTCACTGGGCCTCATTTATCACTAACCCCACAGTCATTCTAGAATTGCAAAACGCCCTTGAATTTTGGAGCTTATTTTTTTTCAGAGCTGCAAAAACAGGTTTTTCAGAGCTGCAAAAGGAAAATTGCTCATTTGACAACAGTCCCAGTCTTATGTGTTTGTTCAACTTTTTGTTGAAGTATCAGTTAGCAGTTCCACAAATGTTGAAGAAAAACAGTCAGCCCTTAACCTTCCCCCTATCATCTTGCAGCTAGCCTCTTTCCCCACCCCACATCTTTTTATCATGGCATCTTTTCCCTTCTTTCTCAGTCCTGATGCAGGGTCTCAACACGAAATGCTGATGGGCCCCTTTTCCATAGATGATGCCTGACCTGCTGGGTTTGTCCAGCATTTTGTATGCTACTCTGGATTTCCAACATCTGCAGATTTTCTGATGTTTGACATAAAATGTGGTTAAGATCATAATACTCACCTGTTTCTTAAAATTCCAGGGCATTATAAGCATTTTTGTCTGAAGTGAATTCGCACTCTGAGAGAAGGATTAGGCCTCTTGTATTGAAAAACCCTTCTCCTAAATTGACCAGCAGAATAGTCAGAACAGTTCTCCTTTCTGGATTAGCACTTAAGAGATGAAAATTGGTATAAAAGCACACCGATAAGGTTTTATAGAAATACCTGCTTGAGGTGATAACAGCATTCGGGTGGCGGGGTGGAGGTATGTTTCTACCGAAGGAGGTATAAGGCTATCCTTTCCTCCGCTAGCCTGCAGGTCACCCTTGGGCAGGGTATAACACATGTTCAGCAACCCCCCACCCCCCAAAAAGGGTCACTTGAAGCTTTGGGATGGGTGACGGATGGTTTTATGCACATCACAAGTCCTGGTTGTGTGACCACTGACGATTTCACCTGCCATCAGGAATACAGTAGAAGAGCCTCCGGACTCTTACCACAGGGTTCAATAACAGTTACTACCCCTCAACCATCGGGCCCTTGAGCAAGAGAGATAACTACACTCACCTGCCCATCCACTGAGATGTTCCCACAGTAAATAAACTCTCTGTCTCATTATTTATATCTGCATTTGCACAGTTTTTTATCTTCTGTACTCCAGGTGACCTTCACTGATCCTGTTATAGTTACTATTTTATAGATTTGCTGAGTATGCCCAACGGAAAATGAACCTCAGGGCTGGTGTAAATGATATACATGTACTCTGATAGTAAATTTGCTTTGAACTCTAGTGACACAACACCACCTCTTCAGCCAAGAAAGCACAGCAGCGCCTACACGTTCCGAAAAGACGGAGGCAAGGAAGGCTCCACTCCACCCCGACCCATTCTACCGCAGCACAACTGTATCACCCTCTGTTATGGGAATTGTAGTGGATAGTGAAGACTGCTGAAGACCCTGCAATGGATTGTGAAGACTGCGGAAAACTGCGGCTCCGTCTCCCCGAACCCCACTCAGGACATATATCAGAAAGCCTGCATATACAGTACCTCCAGCATAGTCAAAGAACTCTCCCATCTCTCCCACAATCTTTTTGACCTGTCATCAGGCAGAAGATATCATAGCATAATAATCAGAACTGTAAGACTGGGTAACAACTTTCCCCCGAAGCTATTAGACTTCTTAAAGCCATGCTGGCACCCAGCACACACTCTCACTCCGTCTGAGTGACCTGTCACCCTCTCCCGAACTAACGGACGAACTCTCACTCTGAATGACCTGCACCCTCTCCTGAACTCACGGAAACACTCTCACCTCATCTGAATGACCTGTCACCCTCGCCCGAACTCATGGACACAGTCTCACCCCGTCTGAGTGACCTGTCATCGTCTCCTGAACTCACAGACACACTCTCACCCCGTCTGAGTGACCTGTCACACTCTTCCAAACTCACAGACACACTCTCACCCCATCTGAGTGACCTGTCACCCTCTCCCGAACTCACAGACACACTCTCACACCGTCTGAGTGACCTGTCACCCTCTCCCGAACACACGGACACACTGTCACCCTGAGTGACGTGTCACCCTCTCCCGAACTCACGGACACACTCTCACCCTCTCCCAAACTGACGGACACACTCTCACCCTAAATGACCTGTCACCCTCTCCCGAACTCACGGTCACACTCTCATGCCGTCTGAGTAACCTGTCACCCTCTCCTAAACTCACGGACACACACACACCCCGTCTGAATAACCTGTCACCCTCTCCTGAACTCACGGACACACTCTCACCTTGAATAACCAGTCACCCTCTCCCGAACTCACGGACACACTCTCACACCGTCTGAGTGACCTGTCACCCTCTCCTGAACACACGGACACACTGTCACCCTGAGTAACATGTCACCCTCTCCCAAACTCAGGGACACACTCTCACCCCGGCTGAGTGACCTGTTACCCTCTCCCGAACTGACAGACACAGTCTCACCCCGTCTGAGTAACCTGTCACCCTCTCCTAAACTCACATATACAGTCTCACCCCGTCTGAATAACCAGTCACCCTTTCCCGAACTCACGGACACACTCTCACCCTGTCTGAGGGACCTGTCACCATCTCCCGAACTCACGGACACACTCTTACCTTGAATAACATGTCACCCTCTCCCGAACTCACAGACACACTCTGACCCTGAGTGACCTGTCACCCTCTCCCGAACTCACGGATACACTCTGATGCTGAGTGACCTGTCACCCTCTCCCGAACTCACGGACACACTCTCACCCTCTCCCAAACTAACGGACACACTTTCATCCTGTCTGAGTGAACTGTCAACGTTGCCTGTACTCTCAGACACACTCTCACCTGGTCTCAGTGACCTGTCACCCTCTCCCGAACTCACAGACACACGCTCACCTCATCTGAGTGAACTGTCACCCACTCCCGAACTCACGGACACACTTACACCCCGTCTGAGTGACCTGTCACCGTTTCCCAAACTCATGCACAGACTCTCACCCGGAGTGACATGTCACCGTCTCCAGAACTCATGGACACACACTCAACCCGTCTGACTGACCTGTCACCCTCTCCCGAAGTCAGAGACATACTCTCACCCCGTCTGAGTGACCTGTCACCCACTTCCGAACTCACGGACACACTCTCACCCTGTCTGAATGACCTGTCACCCTCTCCCGAACTCACGGACACACTCTCACTCCGTCTGAGTGACCTGTCACCTTCTCCCAAAGTCACGGACACAGTCTCACCCGGTCTGAGTGACCTGTCACCCTCTCCCGAACTCACGGACACACTCTCACCCTGTCTGAGTGGCCTGTCACCCTCTCCCGAACTCACGGACACACTCTCACCCTCTCCCAAACTGACGGACACACTCTCATCCCATCTGAGAAACCTGTCAACATTTCCCAAACTCTCAGACACACTCTCACGTGGTCTGAGTGACCTGTCACCCTCTCCCGAAGTCAAGGACACAGTCTCACCCGGTCTGAGTGACCTGTCACCCTCTCCCGAACTCACGGACACGGTCTCACGCCATCTGGGTGACCTGTCAACCACTCCCGAACTCACAGACACAGTCTCACGCCATCTGAGTGACCTGTCACCTTCTCCCGTACTCACGGAGACACTCTCACCTTGAATAACTTGTAACGCTCTCCCGAACTCATGGAAACACTCTGACCCTGAGTGACCTGTCACCCTCTCCGGAACTCACTGACACACTTCCACTCCCTGTGAGTGAGCTGTCACCCTCTCCCGAACTCACAGACACACTCTCACAGCATCTGAGTGACCTGTCACCCTCTCCCAAACACACGGACACACTGTCACCCTGAGTGACGTGTCACCCTCTCCCGACCTCACGGACACACTCCCACCCTAAATGACCTGTCACCCTCTCCCGAACTCACGGTCAAACTCTCACCCCATCTGAGTAACCTGTCACCCTCTCCCGAACTCACGGACACACTCTCACCATGTCTGAGTGACCTGTCATCCTCTCCCGAACTCAAAGACAGTCTCACCCCATCCAGGTGACCTGTCACCCTCTCCCAAAATCACGGACACAGTCTCACCCGGTCTGAGTGACCTATCACCCTCTCCCGAACTCACGGACACACTCTCACCCTGTCTGAGTGACCTGTCACCCTCTCCCGAACTCACGGACACACACTCACCCTGTCTGAGTGGCCTGTCACCCTCTCCCGAACTCACGGATACACTCTCACTCTGAGTGACCTGTTACTCTCTCCCGAACTCACGGACACACTCTGACTCTGAGTGACCTATCACCCTCTCCCGAACTCACGGACACACTCTGACTCTGAGTGACCTATCACCCTCTCCCGAACTCACGGACACACTCTGACTCTGAGTGACCTATCACCCTCTCCCGAACTCACGGACACACTCTCACCCACTCCCAAACTAACGGACACACTCTCATCCTGTCTGAGTGAACTGTCAACTTTTCCCAAACTCTCAGACACACTCTCACCTGTTCTGAGTGACCTGTCACCCTCTCCCGAACTCAAGGACACACGCTCACCTCGTCTGAGTGACCTGTCACCCTCTCCCGAACTCACAGACACATGCTCACCTCGTCTGAGTGACCTGTCACCCACACACGAACTCACGGACACACTTACACCCTGTCTGAGTGACCTGTCATCCTCTCCCAAACTCACGGACACACTCTCACCCCGTTTGAGTGACCTGTCACCCTCGCCCGAAGTCACGGACACAGTCTCACCCGGTCTGAGTGACCTGTCACCCTCTCCCGAACTCATGGACACACTCTCACCCCGTCTGAGTGACCTGTCACCCTCTCCCGAACTCACGGACACACTCTCACCTTGAAAAGCCTGTCACCCTCTCCCGACCTCACGGACACACTCTCACCCACAGTGAGAGACATGTCTCGCTCTACCTAACTCACGGACATACGCTCACCCTGAGTGACCTGTCACCCTCTCCCGAACTCACGGACACACTCTCACCCAGTCTGAGTGACCTGTCACCCTCTCCAGAACTCACGGACACACTCTCACCCCGTCTGAATGAACTGTCACCCTCTCCCGAACTCACGGACACACTCTCACCCCGTAAGAGTGACCTGTCACCGTTTCCCAAACTCATGCACAGACTCTCACCCGGAGTGACATGTCACCGTCTCCAGAACTCATGGACACACACTCAACCCGTCTGACTGACCTGTCACCCTCTCCCGAAGTCAGAGACATACTCTCACCCCGTCTGAGTGACCTGTCACCCACTTCCGAACTCACGGACACACTCTCAACCTGTCTGAATGACCTGTCACCCTCTCCCGAACTCACGGACACACTCTCACCCTGTCTGAGTGACCTGTCACCATCTTCCGAGCTCAAAGACACAGTCTCACCCCATCCGGGTAACCTGTCACTCTCTTCCGAACTCACGGACATACACTAACACCGTCTGAGTTACCTGTCACCCTCTTCCGAACTCACGGACACACTCTCACCCTCTCCCAAACTGACGGACACACTCTCATCCCGTCTGAGAAACCTGTCAACGTTTCCCAAACTCTCAGACACACTCTCACGTGGTCTGAGTGACCTGTCACCCTCTCCCGAACTCACGGACACACTCTCACCCCGTCTGAGTGACCTGTCACCCTCTCCCGAAGTCACGGACACAGTCTCACCCGGTCTGAGTGACCTGTCACCCTCTCCCGAACTCACGGACACACTCTCACCCCGTCTGAGTGACCTGTCACCCTCTCCCGAAGTCACGGACACAGTCTCACCCGGTCTGAGTGACCTGTCACCCTCTCCCGAACTCACGGACACGGTCTCACGCCATCTGGGTGACCTGTCAACCTCTCCCGAACTCACAGACACAGTCTCACGCCATCTGAGTGACCTGTCACCTTCTCTCGTACTCACGGAGACACTCTCACCTTGAATAACTTGTAACGCTCTCCCGAACTCATGGAAACACTCTGACCCTGAGTGACCTGTCACCCTCTCCGGAACTCACTGACACACTTCCACTCCCTGTGAGTGAGCTGTCACCCTCTCCCGAACTCACGGACACACTCTCACAGCATCTGAGTGACCTGTCACCCTCTCCTAAACACACGGACACACTCTCACCCTGTCTGAGTGACCTGTCACCCTCTCCCGACCTCACGGACACACTCTCACCCTGTCTGAGTGACCTGTCATCCTCTCCCGAACTCAAAGACAGTCTCACCCCATCCAGGTGACCTGTCACCCTCTCCCAAAATCACGGACACACTCTCACACCGTCTGAGTGACCTGTCACCCTCTCCCGAACACACGGACACACTCTCACCCTGAGTAACGTGTCACCCTCTCCCAAACTCTCAGACACACTCTCACCTGTTCTCAGTGACCTGTCACCCCGTCCCGAACTCACAGACACACACTCACCTCGTCTGAGTGAACTGTCACCCTCTCCCGAGCTCACGGACACACTTACACCCCGTCTGAGTGACCTGTCACCCTCTCCCGAACACACGGACACACTGTCACTCTGAGTGACATGTCACCCTCTCCCGAACTCACGGACACACTCTCACCCTGAGTAACGTGTCACCCTCTCCCAAACTCTCAGACACACTCTCACCTGTTCTCAGTGACCTGTCACCCCGTCCCGAACTCACAGACACACACTCACCTCGTCTGAGTGAACTGTCACCCTCTCCCGAGCTCACGGACACACTTACACCCCGTCTGAGTGACCTGTCACCCTCTCCCGAACACACGGACACACTGTCACTCTGAGTGACATGTCACCCTCTCCCGAACTCACGGACACACTCTCACCCTCTCCCAAACTGACGGGACGCACTCTCATCCCGTCTGAGTGACCTGTCAACGTTTCCCAAGTTCTCAGACACACTCTCACCTGGTTTGAGTGACCTGTCACCACCTCCAGAACTCACGGACACACGCTCACATCGTCTGAGTGACCTGTCACCCTCTCCCGAACTCACGGACACACTCTCCCGAACTCACGGACACACTCTCACCTCGTCTGAGTGATCTGTCACCTTCACCCGAACTCACGGACACAGTCTCACCCGGTCTGAGTGACCTGTCACCCTCTCCCGAACTCACGGACACACTCTCACCTTGAAAAGCCTGTCACCCTCTCCCGACCTCACGGACACACTCTCACCCACAGTGAGAGACATGTCCCGCTCTACCTAACTCACGGACACATGTTCACCCTGAGTGACCTGTCACCCTCACCCGAACTCACGGACACACTCTCACCCAGTCTGAGTGACCTGTCACCATCTCCCGAACTCACGGAAACACTCTCACCCCGTCTGAATGACCTGTCACCCTCTCGCAAACTCACGAACACACTCTCAACCTCTCCCAAACTAACGGACAGACTCTCATCCTGTCTGAGTGAACTGTCAACATTTCCCAAACTCTCAGACACACTCTCACCTGTTCTGAGTGACCTGTCACCCTCCCCCGAACTCACGGACACAGTCTCGCCTGGTCTGAGTGACCTGTCTCCCTCCCCCGAACTTACGGACACACAGTCACGCCGTCTGAGTGACCTGACATCCTCTCCCGAACTCACGGACACACTCACACCGCACCTGAGTAAACTGTCACCCTCTCCTGAACTCACGGACACACTCTCACCACGTCTGAATGACCTGTCACCCTCTCCCGAACTCAAAGACACAGTCTCACCCCATCCGGGTGACCTGTCACCCTCTCCCGAACTCACGGATATACTCTCACACCGTCTGAGTGACCTGTCACCCTCTCCCGAACTCACGGAAACACTCTCACCCGGAGTGACCTGTCACCCTCTCCTGAACTCACGGACACACTCTCACCTTGAAAAGCCTGTCACCCTCTCCGGAACTCATGGACACACTCTCACCCTCTCCCAAACTAACGGACACACTCTCATCCTGTCTGAGTGAACTGTGAACGTTTCCCAAACTCTCAGACATACTCTCAGCTGGTCTGAGTGACCTGTCACCGTCTCCCGAACTCACGGACACACGCTCACCTCGTCTGAGTGACCTGTCACCCTCTCCCGAACTCACAGACACAGTTACACCCGGTCTGAGTGACCTGTCACCCTCTCCCGAACTCATGGACACACTCTCACCTTGAAAAGCCTGTCACCCTCTCCCGACCTCACGGACACACTCTCACCCACACTGAGAGACATGTCCCGCTCTACCTAACTCACGGACACACGCTCACCCTGAGTGACGTGTCACCCTCTCCCGAACTCACGGACACAAACTCACCCCGTCTGAGTGACCTGTCACCGTTTCCCAAACTCATGCACAGACTCTCACCCGGAGTGACATGTCACCGTCTCCAGAACTCATGGACACACACTCAACCCGTCTGACTGACCTGTCACCCTCTCCCGAAGTCAGAGACATACTCTCACCCCGTCTGAGTGACCTGTCACCCACTTCCGAACTCACGGACACACTCTCACCCCGTCTGAGTGACCTGTCACCCACTTCCGAACTCACGGACACACTCTCAACCTGTCTGAATGACCTGTCACCCTCTCCCGAACTCACGGACACACTCTCACCCTGTCTGAGTGACCTGTCACCATCTTCCGAGCTCAAAGACACAGTCTCACCCCATCCGGGTAACCTGTCACTCTCTTCCGAACTCACGGACATACACTAACACCGTCTGAGTTACCTGTCACCCTCTTCCGAACTCACGGACACACTCTCACCCTCTCCCAAACTGACGGACACACTCTCATCCCGTCTGAGAAACCTGTCAACGTTTCCCAAACTCTCAGACACACTCTCACGTGGTCTGAGTGACCTGTCACCCTCTCCCGAACTCACGGACACACTCTCACCCCGTCTGAGTGACCTGTCACCCTCTCCCGAAGTCACGGACACAGTCTCACCCGGTCTGAGTGACCTGTCACCCTCTCCCGAACTCACGGACACGGTCTCACGCCATCTGGGTGACCTGTCAACCTCTCCCGAACTCACAGACACAGTCTCACACCATCTGAGTGACCTGTCACCTTCTCTCGTACTCACGGAGACACTCTCACCTTGAATAACTTGTAACGCTCTCCCGAACTCATGGAAACACTCTGACCCTGAGTGACCTGTCACCCTCTCCGGAACTCACTGACACACTTCCACTCCCTGTGAGTGAGCTGTCACCCTCTCCCGAACTCACGGACACACTCTCACAGCATCTGAGTGACCCGTCACCCTCTCCCAAACACACGGACACACTCTCGCCCTGTCTGAGTGACCTGTCACCCTCTCCCGACCTCACGGACACACTCTCACCCTGTCTGAGTGACCTGTCATCCTCTCCCGAACTCAAAGACAGTCTCACCCCATCCAGGTGACCTGTCACCCTCTCCCAAAATCACGGACACACTCTCACACCGTCTGAGTGACCTGTCACCCTCTCCCGAACACACGGACACACTCTCACCCTGAGTAACGTGTCACCCTCTCCCAAACTCTCAGACACACTCTCAGCTGTTCTCAGTCACCTGTCACCCCGTCCCGAACTCACAGACACACACTCACCTCATCTGAGTGAACTGTCACCCTCTCCCGAGCTCACGGACACACTTACACCCCGTCTGAGTGACCTGTCACCCTCTCCCGAACACACGGACACACTGTCACTCTGAGTGACATGTCACCCTCTCCCGAACTCACGGACACACTCTCACCCTCTCCCAAACTGACGGGACGCACTCTCATCCCGTCTGAGTGACCTGTCAACGTTTCCCAAGTTCTCAGACACACTCTCACCTGGTCTGAGTGACCTGTCACCCTCTCCCGAACTCACGGACACACTCTCCCGAACTCACGGACACACTCTCACCTCGTCTGAGTGATCTGTCACCTTCACCCGAACTCACGGACACAGTCTCACCCGGTCTGAGTGACCTGTCACCCTCTCCCGAACTCACGGACACACTCTCACCTTGAAAAGCCTGTCACCCTCTCCCGACCTCACGGACACACTCTCACCCACAGTGAGAGACATGTCCCGCTCTACCTAACTCACGGACACACGTTCACCCTGAGTGACCTGTCACCCTCACCCGAACTCACGGACACACTCTCACCCAGTCTGAGTGACCTGTCACCATCTCCCGAACTCACGGAAACACTCTCACCCCGTCTGAATGACCTGTCACCCTCTCGCAAACTCACGAACACACTCTCAACCTCTCCCAAACTAACGGACAGACTCTCATCCTGTCTGAGTGAACTGTCAACATTTCCCAAACTCTCAGACACACTCTCACCTGTTCTGAGTGACCTGTCACCCTCCCCCGAACTCACGGACACAGTCTCGCCTGGTCTGAGTGACCTGTCTCCCTCCCCCGAACTTACGGACACACAGTCACGCCGTCTGAGTGACCTGACATCCTCTCCCGAACTCACGGACACACTCACACCGCATCTGAGTAAACTGTCACCCTCTCCTGAACTCACGGACACACTCTCACCACGTCTGAATGACCTGTCACCCTCTCCCGAACTCAAAGACACAGTCTCACCCCATCCGGGTGACCTGTCACCCTCTCCCGAACTCACGGATATACTCTCACACCGTCTGAGTGACCTGTCACCCTCTCCCGAACTCACGGAAACACTCTCACCCGGAGTGACCTGTCACCCTCTCCTGAACTCACGGACACACTCTCACCTTGAAAAGCCTGTCACCCTCTCCGGAACTCATGGACACACTCTCACCCTCTCCCAAACTAACGGACACACTCTCATCCTGTCTGAGTGAACTGTGAACGTTTCCCAAACTCTCAGACATACTCTCAGCTGGTCTGAGTGACCTGTCACCGTCTCCCGAACTCACGGACACACGCTCACCTCGTCTGAGTGACCTGTCACCCTCTCCCGAACTCACAGACAGAGTTACACCCGGTCTGAGTGACCTGTCACCCTCTCCCGAACTCATGGACACACTCTCACCTTGAAAAGCCTGTCACCCTCTCCCGACCTCACGGACACACTCTCACCCACACTGAGAGACATGTCCCGCTCTACCTAACTCACGGACACACGCTCACCCTGAGTGATGTGTCACCCTCTCCCGAACTCACGGACACAAACTCACCCCGTCTGAGTGACCTGTCACCGTTTCCCAAACTCATGCACAGACTCTCACCTGGAGTGACATGTCACCGTCTCCAGAACTCATGGACACACACTCAACCCGTCTGACTGACCTGTCACCCTCTCCCGAAGTCAGAGACATACTCTCACCCCGTCTGAGTGACCTGTCACCCACTTCCGAACTCACGGACACACTCTCACCCCGTCTGAGTGACCTGTCACCCACTTCCGAACTCACGGACACACTCCCAACCTGTCTGAATGACCTGTCACCCTCTCCCGAACTCACGGACACACTCTCACCCTGTCTGAGTGACCTGTCACCATCTTCCGAGCTCAAAGACACAGTCTCACCCCATCCGGGTAACCTGTCACTCTCTTCCGAACTCACGGACATACACTAACACCGTCTGAGTTACCTGTCACCCTCTTCCGAACTCACGGACACACTCTCACCCTCTCCCAAACTGACGGACACACTCTCATCCCGTCTGAGTGACCTGTCACCCTCTCCCGAAGTCACGGACACAGTCTCACCCGGTCTGAGTGACCTGTCACCCTCTCCCGAACTCACGGACACGGTCTCACGCCATCTGGGTGACCTGTCAACCTCTCCCGAACTCACAGACACAGTCTCACACCATCTGAGTGACCTGTCACCTTCTCTCGTACTCACGGAGACACTCTCACCTTGAATAACTTGTAACGCTCTCCCGAACTCATGGAAACACTCTGACCCTGAGTGACCTGTCACCCTCTCCGGAACTCACTGACACACTTCCACTCCCTGTGAGTAAGTGTCACCCTCTCCCGAACTCACGGACACACTCTCACAGCATCTGAGTGACCTGTCACCCTCTCCCAAACACACGGACACACTCTCACCCTGTCTGAGTGACCTGTCACCCTCTCCCGACCTCACGGACACACTCTCACCCTGTCTGAGTGACCTGTCATCCTCTCCCGAACTCAAAGACAGTCTCACCCCATCCAGGTGACCTGTCACCCTCTCCCAAAATCACGGACACACTCTCACACCGTCTGAGTGACCTGTCACCCTCTCCCGAACACACGGACACACTCTCACCCTGAGTAACGTGTCACCCTCTCCCAAACTCTCAGACACACTCTCAGCTGTTCTCAGTCACCTGTCACCCCGTCCCGAACTCACAGACACACACTCACCTCATCTGAGTGAACTGTCACCCTCTCCCGAGCTCACGGACACACTTACACCCCGTCTGAGTGACCTGTCACCCTCTCCCGAACACACGGACACACTGTCACTCTGAGTGACATGTCACCCTCTCCCGAACTCACGGACACACTCTCACCCTCTCCCAAACTGACGGGACGCACTCTCATCCCGTCTGAGTGACCTGTCAACGTTTCCCAAGTTCTCAGACACACTCTCACCTGGTTTGAGTGACCTGTCACCACCTCCAGAACTCACGGACACACGCTCACATTGTCTGAGTGACCTGTCACCCTCTCCCGAACTCACGGACACACTCTCCCGAACTCACGGACACACTCTCACCTCGTCTGAGTGATCTGTCACCTTCACCCGAACTCACGGACACAGTCTCACCCGGTCTGAGTGACCTGTCACCCTCTCCCGAACTCACGGACACACTCTCACCTTGAAAAGCCTGTCACCCTCTCCCGACCTCACGGACACACTCTCACCCACAGTGAGAGACATGTCCCGCTCTACCTAACTCACGGACACACGTTCACCCTGAGTGACCTGTCACCCTCACCCGAACTCACGGACACACTCTCACCCAGTCTGAGTGACCTGTCACCATCTCCCGAACTCACGGAAACACTCTCACCCCGTCTGAATGACCTGTCACCCTCTCGCAAACTCACGAACACACTCTCAACCTCTCCCAAACTAACGGACAGACTCTCATCCTGTCTGAGTGAACTGTCAACATTTCCCAAACTCTCAGACACACTCTCACCTGTTCTGAGTGACCTGTCACCCTCCCCCGAACTCACGGACACAGTCTCGCCTGGTCTGAGTGACCTGTCTCCCTCCCCCGAACTTACGGACACACAGTCACGCCGTCTGAGTGACCTGACATCCTCTCCCAAACTCACGGACACACTCACACCGCATCTGAGTAAACTGTCACCCTCTCCTGAACTCACGGACACACTCTCACCATGTCTGAATGACCTGTCACCCTCTCCCGAACTCAAAGACACAGTCTCACCCCATCCGGGTGACCTGTCACCCTCTCCCGAACTCACGGATATACTCTCACACCGTCTGAGTGACCTGTCACCCTCTCCCGAACTCACGGAAACACTCTCACCCGGAGTGACCTGTCACCCTCTCCTGAACTCACGGACACACTCTCACCTTGAAAAGCCTGTCACCCTCTCCGGAACTCATGGACACACTCTCACCCTCTCCCAAACTAACGGACACACTCTCATCCTGTCTGAGTGAACTGTGAACGTTTCCCAAACTCTCAGACATACTCTCAGCTGGTCTGAGTGACCTGTCACCGTCTCCCGAACTCACGGACACACGCTCACCTCGTCTGAGTGACCTGTCACCCTCTCCCGAACTCACAGACACAGTTACACCCGGTCTGAGTGACCTGTCACCCTCTCCCGAACTCATGGACACACTCTCACCTTGAAAAGCCTGTCACCCTCTCCCGACCTCACGGACACACTCTCACCCACACTGAGAGACATGTCCCGCTCTACCTAACTCACGGACACACGCTCACCCTGAGTGACGTGTCACCCTCTCCCGAACTCACGGACACAAACTCACCCCGTCTGAGTGACCTGTCACCCTCTCCCGAACCCACGGAAACACTGTCACCCCGTCTGAATGACCTGTCACCCTCTTCCGAACTCACGGACACACTCTCACCCCGTAAGAGTGACCTGTCACCGTTTCCCGAACTCATGCACAGACTCTCACCCGGAGTGACATGTCACCGTCTCCCGAACTCACGGACATAGTCTCACCCTGTCTGAGTGACCTATCACCCTCTCCCGAACTCACGTACATACTATCACCCCGTCTGACTGATCTGTCACCATCTTCCGAGATCAAAGACACAGTCACACGCCATCCGGGTGACCTGTCACCCTCTCCCGAACTCACGGACATACACTCACACCGTCTGAGTGACCTGTCACCCTCTCCCGAACACACGGACACACTGTCACTCTGAGTGACGTGTCACCCTATCCCGAACTCACGGACACACTCTCACCCTCTCCCAAACTGACGGACACACTCTCATCCCGTCTGAGTGACATGTCAACGTTTCCCAAACTCTCAGACACACGCTCACATCGTCTGAGTGACTTGACACCCTCTCCCGAACTCACGGACACACTCTCACCCCGTCTGAGTGACCTGTCACCCTTTCTCAAACTCACGGACACATTCTCACCCTGAGAGACCTGTCACCCCCTCCTAAACTCACGGACACACTCTCACCCTGAGTGACCTGTCACCCTCTCCCGAACTCACGGACACACTCTCACCCAGTCTGAGTGACCTGTCACCCTCTCCCGACCTCATGGACACACTCCCAGACTGAGTGACCTGTTACTGTTTCTCAAACTCACGGACACACTCCCACTCTGAGTGACCTGTCACCCTCTCCCGACCTCACGGACACACTCTCACCCTGTCTGACTGACATGTCACCGTGTCCCGAAATCACGGACACACTCTCACCCCGTCTCAGTGACCTGTCACCCTCTCTCGAACTCACGGATACACTCTCACCCCGTCTGAGTGACCTGTCACCCTCTCCCGAACTCACCGATATACTCTCACACCGTCTGAGTGACCTGTCACCCTCTCCCGAACACACGGACAGACTGTCACTCTGCGTGATGTGTCACCCTCTCCCAAACTCACGGACGACACATTCTCACCCCGTCTGAGTGACCAGTCACCCTCTCCCGAACTCACAGACAGACTCTAACCCTGTGTGTGTGACCTGTCACCCTCTCCCGAACTCACGAACACACTCTCAACTTGAATAACCTGTCACCTTCTCCCGAACTCACAGACACACTCTGACCCTGAGTGACCTGTCACCCTCTCCCGAACTCACGGACACACTCTGAACCTGAGTGACCTGTCACCCTCTCCCGAACTCACGGACACACGCTCACCTCGTCTGAGTGACCTGTCACCCACTCCTGAACTCACGGACGCACTTACACCCCGTCTGAGTGACCTGTCACCCTCTCCTGAACTCAGGGACACACTCTCACCCTCTCTGAGTGACCTGTCACCATCTTCCGAGCTCAAAGACACAGTCTCACCCCATCCGGGTGACCTGTCACCCACTCCTGAACTCACGTAGATGCTCTCACACCGTCTGAGTGACCTGTCACCCGGTCCAAAACACACGGACACACTGTCACACTGAGTGACGTGTCACCCTCTCCCGAACTCACGGACAAACTCTCACCCTCTCCCAAACTGACGGACACACTCTCATCCCGTCTGAGTGACCTGTCAACGTTTTCCAAACACACGGGCACACGCTCACCTCGTCTGAGTGACCTGTCACCCTCTCCTGAAGTCACGGACACAGTCTCACCCGGTCTGAGTGACCTATCACCCTCTCTCGAACTCACGGACACACTCTCACCCTGTCTGAGTGACCTGTCACCCTCTCCTGATCTCACGGACACACTCTGACTCTGAGTGACCTGTCACCCTCTCCCGAACTCACGGACACACTCTCACCCACTCCCAAACTAACGGACACACTCTCATCCCGTCTGAGTGACCTGTCAACGTTTTCCAAACACACGGGCACACGCTCACCTCGTCTGAGTGACCAGTCACCCTCTCCCGAACTCACGGACACACGCTCACCTCGTCTGAGTAACCTGTCACCCTCTCCCGAACTCACGGACACACTCTCACCCCGTCTGAGTGACCTGTCACCCTCTCCCGAACTCACGGAAACACTCTCACCCGGAGTGACCTGTCACCCTCTCCTGAACGCACGGACACACTCTCACCTTGAAAAGCCTGTCACCCTCTCCGGAACTCATGGACACACTCTCACCCTCTCCCAAACTAACGGACACACTCTCATCCTGTCTGAGTGAACTGTGAACGTTTCCCAAACTCTCAGACATACTCTCAGCTGGTCTGAGTGACCTGTCACCGTCTCCCGAACTCACGGACACACGCTCACCTCGTCTGAGTGACCTGTCACCCTCTCCCGAACTCACAGACACAGTTACACCCGGTCTGAGTGACCTGTCACCCTCTCCCGAACTCATGGACACACTCTCACCTTGAAAAGCCTGTCACCCTCTCCCGACCTCACGGACACACTCTCACCCACACTGAGAGACATGTCCCGCTCTACCTAACTCACGGACACACGCTCACCCTGAGTGACGTGTCACCCTCTCCCGAACTCACGGACACAAACTCACCCCGTCTGAGTGACCTGTCACCCTCTCCCGAACCCACGGAAACACTGTCACCCCGTCTGAATGACCTGTCACCCTCTTCCGAACTCACGGACACACTGTCACCCCGTAAGAGTGACCTGTCACCGTTTCCCGAACTCATGCACAGACTCTCACCCGGAGTGACATGTCACCGTCTCCCGAACTCACGTACATACGATCACCCCGTCTGACTGACCTGTCACCATCTTCCGAGATCAAAGACACAGTCAGACGCCATCCGGGTGACCTGTCACCCTCTCCCGAACACACGGACACACTGTCACTCTGAGTGACGTGTCACCCTATCCCGAACTCACGGACACACTCTCACCCTCTCCCAAACTGACGGACACACTCTCATCCCGTCTGAGTGACATGTCAACGTTTCCCAAACTCTCAGACACACGCTCACATCGTCTGAGAGACTTGACACCCTCTCCCGAACTCACGGACACACTCTCACCCCGTCTGAGTGACCTGTCACCCTCTCTCAAACTCACGGACACATTCTCACCCTGAGAGACCTGTCACCCCCTCCTAAACTCACGGACACACTGTCACCCTGAGTGACCTGTCACCCTCTCCCGAACTCACGGACACAGTCTCACCCCGTCTGAGTGACATGTCACCCTCTCCCGAACTCACGGACACACTCTCACCCAGTCTGAGTGACCTGTCACCCTCTCCCGACCTCATGGACACACTCCCAGACTGAGTGACCTGTTACTGTTTCTCAAACTCACGGACACACTCCCACCCTGAGTGACCTGTCACCCTCTCCCGACCTCACGGACACACTCTCACCCTGTCTGACTGACATGTCACCGTGTCCCGAAATCACGGACACACTCTCACCCCGTCTCAGTGACCTGTCACCCTCGCTCGAACTCACGGATACACTCTCACCCCGTCTGAGTGACCTGTCACCCTCTCCCGAACTCACGGACACACTCTCACCCCGTCTGAGTGACGTGTCACCCTCTCCCGAACTCACGGATATACTCTCATACCGTCTCAGTGACCTGTCACCCTCTCCCGAACACACGGACAGACTGTCACTCTGCCTGATGTGTCACCCTGCCTGATGTGTCACCCTCTCCCAAACTCACAACACATTCTCACTCCGTATGAGTGACCAGTCACCCTCTCCCGAACTCACGGACAGACTCTCACCCTGTGTGTGTGACCTGTCACCCTCTCCCGAACTCACGAACACACTCACACCTTGAATAACCTGTCACCTTCTTCCGAACTCACGGACACACTCTGACCCTGAGTGACCTGTCACCCTCTCCCGAACTCATGGACACACTATCACCCTCTCCCAAACTAACGGACACACTCTCATCCTGTCTGAGTGAACAGTCAACATTTCCCAAACTCTCAGACACACTCTCACCTGGGCTGAGTGACCTGTCATCCTCTCCCGAACTCACGGACACACTCTCACCCCGTCTGAGTGACCTGTCACCCTCTCCCGAACTCACGGGCACACTGTCACTATGAGTGACGTGTTACCGTCTCCTGATCTCACGGACAAACGCTCACCTCGTCTGAGGAACCTGTCACCCTCTCCCGAACTCACGGACACAGTCTCACCCCGTCTGAGTGACCTGTCACACTCTCCCGAAGTCACGGACACACTCTCACCTTGAATAACCTGTAACCCTCTCAGGAACTCACAGACACACTCTCACCCGAACTCACGGACACACTCCCACCCTGAGTGACCTGTTACTCTATCTCAAATTTACAGACACACTCCCACCCTGAGTGACCTGTCACCCTCTCCTAAACTCACAGTCACCCTCTCCCGAACTCACAGACACACTCTCATCCCGTCTGAGTGACCTGTCACCCTCTCCCGAACACACGGGCACACTGTCACTATGAGTGACGTGTTACCGTCTCCCGAACTCACGGACACACTCTCACTCTCTCCCAAACTGACGGACACACTCTCAATCCATCTGAGTGACCTGTCAACGTTTCCCAAACTGTCAGACACACGCTGACCTGGTCTGAGTTACCTGTCACCCTCTCCCGAACTCACGAACACAGTCTCACCCGGTCTGAGTGACCTGTCACCCTCTCCCGAACTCACAGACACACTCTCACCTTGAATAACCTGTAACCCTCTCCCGAACTCACAGACACACTCTAACCCTGAGTGACCTGTCACCCTCTCACGAACTCACAGACACACTCTCACCCCCTGTGAGTGACGTGTCACCCTCTCGCGAACTCACGGACACACTCCCACCCTGAGTGACCTATTACTGTATCTCAAACTTACAAACACACTCCCACGCTGAGTGACCTGTCACCCTCTCCCGAACTCACGGACACACTCTCATCCCGTCTGAGTGACCTGTCACCCTCTCCCGAACTTACGGAAACAATTACACCCCGTCTGAGTGACCTGACACCCTCTCCCGAACTCACGGACAACACTCACCTCGTCTGAGTGACCTGTCACCCACTCCCGAGCTCACGGACACACTTACACCCCGTCTGACTGACCTGACACCCTCTCCCGAACTCACAGACACACTCTCACTCCGTCTGAGTGACCTATCACTCTCTCCCGAACTCACGGACACACTCTCACCCTGTCTGAGTAACCTGTCACCCTCTCCCGAACTCACGGACACACTCTGACCCTGAGTGATCTGTCACCCTCTCCCGAACTCATGGACACACTATCACCCTCTCCCAAACTAACGGACACACTCTCATCCTGTCTGAGTGAACTGTCAACATTTCCCAAACTCTCAGACACACTCTCACCTGGGCTGAGTGACCTGTTCACCCTCTCCCGAACTCACGGAAATACTCTCACCCGGAGTGACCTGTCACCCTCTCCCGAACGCACGGATACACTCTGACCCTGAGTGACCTGTCACCCTCTCCCGAACTCATGGACACACTCTCACCCTGTCTGAGTGACCTGTCTCCATCTTCCAATCTCAAAGACACAGTCTCACCCCATCTGGGTGACCTGTCTCCATCTTCCAATCTCAAAGACACAGTCTCACCCCATCTGGGTGACCTGTCACCCTCTCCCGAACACACGGGCACACTGTCACTATGAGTGACGTGTTACCGTCTCCCGAACTCACGGACACACTCTCACTCTCTCCCAAACTGACGGACACACTCTCAATCCATCTGAGTGACCTGTCAACGTTTCCCAAACTGTCAGACACACGCTGACCTGGTCTGAGTTACCTGTCACCCTCTCCCGAACTCACGGACACAGTCTCACCCGGTCTGAGTGACCTGTCACCCTCTCCCGAACTCACAGACACACTCTCACCTTGAATAACCTGTAACCCTCTCCCGAACTCACAGACACACTCTAACCCTGAGTGACCTGTCACCCTCTCACGAACTCACAGACACACTCTCACCCCCTGTGAGTGACGTGTCACCCTCTCGCGAACTCACGGACACACTCCCACCCTGAGTGACCTATTACTGTATCTCAAACTTACAAACACACTCCCACGCTGAGTGACCTGTCACCCTCTCCCGAACTCACGGACACACTCTCATCCCGTCTGAGTGACCTGTCACCCTCTCCCGAACTTACGGAAACAATTACACCCCGTCTGAGTGACCTGACACCCTCTCCCGAACTCACGGACAACACTCACCTCGTCTGAGTGACCTGTCACCCACTCCCGAGCTCACGGACACACTTACACCCCGTCTGAGTGACCTGACACCCTCTCCCGAACTCACAGACACACTCTCACTCCGTCTGAGTGACCTATCACTCTCTCCCGAACTCACGGACACACTCTCACCCGGTCTGAGTAACCTGTCACCCTCTCCCGAACTCACGGACACACTCTGACCCTGAGTGATCTGTCACCCTCTCCCGAACTCATGGACACACTATCACCCTCTCCCAAACTAACGGACACACTCTCATCCTGTCTGAGTGAACTGTCAACATTTCCCAAACTCTCAGACACACTCTCACCTGGGCTGAGTGACCTGTTCACCCTCTCCCGAACTCACGGAAATACTCTCACCCGGAGTGACCTGTCACCCTCTCCCGAACGCACGGATACACTCTGACCCTGAGTGACCTGTCACCCTCTCCCGAAAGCACGGACACACTCTCAACCTCTCCCAAACTAACGGACATACTCTCATCCCGTCTGAGTGACCTGACACCCTCTCCCGAACTCACGGACACACACTCACCTCGTCTGAGTGACCTGTCACCCACTCCCGAGCCCAGGGACAGACTTACACCCCGTCTGAGTGACCTGACACCCTCTCCCGAACTCACGGACACACTTACACCCCGTCTGAGTGACCTGACACCCTCTCCCGAACTCACGGAGACACACTCACCTCGTCTGAGTGACCTGTCACCCACTCCCGAGCTCACGGACACACTTAGACCCCGTCGGAGTGACCTGACACCCTCTCCCGAACTCACGAACACACTCTCATCCCGTCTGAGTGACCTGATACCCTCTCCCGAACTCACGGACACACTCTCACTCCGTCTGAGTGACCTGTCACTCTCTCCCGAACTCACGGACACACCCTCACCCCGTCTGAGTGACCTGTCACCCTCTCCCAAACTCACGGACACACTCTGACCCTGAGTGACCTGTCACCCTCTCCCGAACTCACGGACACACTCTCACCCTGTCTGAGTGACCTGTCTCTATCTTCCAATCTCAAAGACACAGTCTCACCCCATCTGGGTGACCTGTCACCCTCTCCCGAACACACGGGCACACTGTCACTATGAGTGACGTGTTACCATCTCCCGAACTCACAGACACACTCTAACCCTGAGTGACCTGTCACCCTCTCCCAAACTGACGGACACACTCTCATCCCGTCTGAGTGACCTGTCAACGTTTCCCAAACTCTCAGACACACGCTGACCTGGTCTGAGTTACCTGTCACCCTCTCCCGAACTCACAGACAAACGCTCACCTCGTCTGAGTAACCTGTCACCCTCTTCCGAAATCACGGACACAGTCTCACCCGGTCTGAGTGACCTGTCACCCTCTCCCGAACTCACGGACACACTCTCACCTTGAATAACCTGTAACCCTCTCCCGAACTCACAGACACACTCTAACCCTGAGTGACCTGTCACCCTCTCACGAACTCACAGACACACTCTCACCCCCTGTGAGTGACGTGTCACCCTCTCGCGAACTCACGGACACACTCCCACCCTGAGTGACCTGTTACTGTATCTCAAACTTACAGACACACTCACACGCTGAGTGACCTGTCACCCTCTCCCGAACTCACGGACACACTGTCATCCCATCTGAGTGACCTGTCACCCTCTCCCGAACTCACGGAAAATCTCTCACCCGGAGTGTCCTGTCACCCTCTCCCGAACGCACGGATACACTCTGACCCTGAGTTACCTGCCACCCTCTCCTGAACTCACGGACACACTCTGAAGCTCTCCCAAACTAACGGACAGACTCTCATCCCGTCTGAGTGAACTGTCAATATTTCCCAAACTCTCAGACACACTCTCACCTGTTCTGAGTGACCTGTCACCCTCTCCCGAACTCACGGACACACACTCACCTCGTCTGAGTGACCTGTCACCCACTCCCGAGCTCAGGGACACACTTACACCCCGTCTGAGTGACCTGACACCCTCTCCCGAACTTACGGACACAATTACACCCCGTCTGAGTGACCTGACACCCTCTCCCGAACTCACGGACAACACTCACCTCGTCTGAGTGACCTGTCACCCACTCCCGAGCTCACGGAGACACTTACACCCCGTCTGAGTGACCTGACACCCTCTCCCGAACTCACGGACACACTCTCACTCCGTCTGAGTGACCTGTCACACTCTCCCGAACTCACGGACACACTCTCACCCTGTCTGAGTAACCTGTCACCCTCTCCCGAACTCACGGACACACTCTGACCCTGAGTGACCTGTCACCATCTCCCGAACTCACGGACACACTATCACCCTCTCACAAACTAACGGACACACTCTCATCCTGTCTCAGTGAACTGTCAACATTTCCAAAACTCTCAGACACACTCTCAAATGGGCTGAGTGACCTGTTCACCCTCTCCCGAACTCACAGAAATACTCTCACCAGGAGTGACCTGTCACCCTCTCCCGAACGCACGGATACACTCTGACCCTGAGTGACCTGTCACCCTCTCCCGAAATCATGGACACGCTCTCAACCTCTCCCAAACTAACGGACATACTCTCATCCCGTCTGAGTGACCTGACACACTCTCCCGAACTCATGGACACACACTCACCTCGTCTGAGTGACCTGTCACCCACTCCCGAGCTCACGGACAGACTTACACCCCGTCTGAGTGACCTGACACCCTCTCCCGAACTCACGGACACACTTACACCCTGTCTGAGTGACCTGACACCCTCTTCCGAACTCACGGACACACACTCACCTCGTCTGAGTGACCTGGCACCCACTCCCGAGCTCACGGACACACTCTCACCCCGTCTGAGTGACCTGTCACCCTCTCCCGAGCTCACGGACAGACTCTCATCCCGTCTGAGTGACCTGTCACCCTCTCCCGAACTCACGGAAATACTCTCACCCGGAGTGACCTGTCAACTTCTCCGGAACGCACGGATACACTCTGACCCTGAGTGACCTGTCACCCTCTCCCGAAATCACGGACACACTCTCAACCTCTCCCAAACTAACGGACATACTCTCATCCCGTCTGAGTGACCTGACACCCTCTCCTGAACTCACGGACACACACTCACCTCGTCTGAGTGACCTGTCACCCACTCCCGAGCTCAGGGACAGACTTACACCCTGTCTGAGTGACCTGACACCCTCTCCCGAACTCACGGACACACTTACACCCCGTCTGAGTGACCTGACACCCTCTCCCGAACTCACGGACACACACTCACCTCGTCTGAGTGACCTGACACCCTCTCCCGAGCTCATGGACACACTCTCACCCCGTTTGAGTGACCTGATACCCTCTCCCGAACTCACGGACACACTCTCACTCCGTCTCAGTGACCTGTCACACTCTCCCGAACTCACGGACACACCCTCACCCCGTCTGAGTGACCTGTTACCCTCTCCCAAACTCACGGACACACTCTCACCCTGTCTGAGGAACCTGTCACCGTCTCCCGAACTCACGGACACACTCTGACCCTGAGTGACCTGTCACCCTCTCCCGAACTCACGGACACAGTCTCACCCTGTCTGAGTGACCTGTCTCCATCTTCCAATCTCAAAGACACAGTCTCACCCCATCTGGGTGACCTGTCACCCTCTCCCGAACACACGGGCACACTGTCACCATGAGTGACGTGTTACCGTCTCCCGAACTCACGGACACACTCTCACCCTCTCCCAAACTGACGGACAGACTCTCATCCCGTCTGAGTGAACTGTAAACGTTTCCCAAACTCTCAGACACACTCTCACCTGTTCTGAGTGACCTGTCCCCCTCTCCCGAACTCATGCACAGACTCTCACCCGGAGTGACCTGTCACCGTCTCCCGAACTCACGGACACACTCTCAACCCGTCTGAGTGACCTGGCACCCTCTCCCGAACTCATGGACACACTTACACCCCGTCTGAGTGACCAGTCACCCTCTCCTGAACTCACGGACACACTCTCACCCCGTCTGAGTGACCTGGCACCCTCTTCCGAACTCATGGACACACTTACACCCCGTCTGAGTGACCAGTCACCCTCTCCTGAACTCACGGACACACTCTCACCCCGTCTGAGTGATCTGTCACCCTCTCTCGAACTCACGGACGCACTCTCACCTTGTCTGAGTAACCTGTCTCCATCTTCCAATCTCAAAGACACAGTCTCACCCCATCTGGGAGACCTGTCACCCTCTCCCGAACACACGGGCACACTGTCACTATGAGTGACGTGTTACCGTCTCCCGAACTCACGGACACACTCTCACCCTCTCCCAAACTGACGGACACACTCTCATCCCGTCTGAGTGACCTGTCAACGTTTCCCAAACTCTCAGACACACGCTGACCTGGTCTGAGTTACCTGTCACCCTCTCCCGAACTCACGGACAAACGCTCACCTCGTCTGAGTAACCTGTCACCCTCTTCCGAAATCACGGACACAGTCTCACCCGGTCTGAGTGACCTGTCACCCTCTCCCGAACTCACGGACACACTCTCACCTTGAATAACCTGTAACCCTCTCCCGAACTCACAGACACACTCTAACCCTGAGTGACCTGTCACCCTCTCACGAACTCACAGACACACTCTCACACCCTGTGAGTGACGTGTCATCCTCTCGCGAACTCACGGACACACTCCCACCCTGAGTGACCTGTTACTGTATCTCAAACTTACAGACATACTCCCACGCTGAGTGATCTGTCACCCTCTCCCAAACTCACGGACACACTGTGATCCCATCTGAGTGACCTGTCACCCTCTCCCGAACTCACGGAAAAGCTCTCACCCGGAGTGACCTGTCACTCTCTCCCGAACTCACGGACACACTCTCACCCCGTCTGAGTGACCTGTCACCCTCTCCCGAACTCACGGACACACACTCATCCTGTCTGAGTGAACAGTCAACATTTCCCAAACTCTCAGACACACTCTCACCTGGGCTGAGTGACCTGTTCACCATCTCCCGAACTCACGGAAATACTCTCACCCGGAGTGACCTGTCACCCTCTGCCGAACTCACGGAAAAACTCTCACCCGGAGTGACCTGTCACCCTCTCCCGAACGCACGGATACACTCTGACCCTGAGTTACCTGCCACCCTCTCCTGAACTCACGGACACACTCTGAAGCTCTCCCAAACTAACGGACAGACTCTCATCCCGTCTGAGTGAACTGTCAATATTTCCCAAACTCTCAGACACACTCCCACCTGTTCTGAGTGACCTGTCACCCTCTCCCGAACTCACGGACACACACTCACCTCGTCTGAGTGACCTGTCACCCACTCCCGAGCTCAGGGACACACTTACACCCCGTCTGAGTGACCTGACACCCTCTCCCGAACTTACGGACACAATTACACCCCGTCTGAGTGACCTGACACCCTCTCCCGAACTCACGGACAACACTCACCTCGTCTGAGTGACCTGTCACCCACTCCCGAACTCACGGACACACTTACACCCCGTCTGAGTGACCTGACACCCTCTCCCGAACTCACGGACACACACTCACTCCGTCTGAGTGACCTGTCACACTCTCCCGAACTCACGGACACACTCTCACCCTGTCTGAGTAACCTGTCACCCTCTCCCGAACTCACGGACACACTCTGACCCTGAGTGACCTGTCACCATCTCCCGAACTCATGGACACACTATCACCCTCTCCCAAAGTAACGGACACACTCTCATCCTGTCTGAGTGAACTGTCAACATTTCCCAAACTCTCAGACACACTCTCAAATGGGCTGAGTGACCTGTTCACCCTCTCCCGAACTCACAGAAATACTCTCACCAGGAGTGACCTGTCACCCTCTCCCGAACGCAAGGATACACTCTGACCCTGAGTGACCTGTCACCCTCTCCCGAAATCACGGACACGCTCTCAACCTCTCCCAAACTAACGGACATACTCTCATCCCGTCTGAGTGACCTGACACACTCTCCTGAACTCATGGACACACACTCACCTCGTCTGAGTGACCTGTCACCCACTCCCGAGCTCACGGACACACTTACACCCCGTCTGAGTGACCTGACACCCTCTCCCGAACTCACGGACACACTCTCACCCCGTCTGAGTGACCTGTCACCCTCTCCCGAACTCACGGACAGACACTCATCCCGTCTGAGTGACCTGTCACCCTCTCCCGAACGCACGGATACACTCTGACCCTGAGTGACCTGATAACCCCTCCCAAACTCACAGACACACTCTCAACCTCTCCCAAACTAACGGACAGACTCTCATCCCGTCTGAGTGAACTGTAAACGTTTCCCAAACTCTCAGACACACTCTCACCTGTTCTGAGTGACCTGTCCCCCTCTCCCGAACTCATGCACAGACTCTCACCCGGAGTGACCTGTCACCGTCTCCCGAACTCACGGACACACTCTCAACCCGTCTGAGTGACCTGGCACCCTCTCCCGAACTCATGGACACACTTACACCCCGTCTGAGTGACCAGTCACCCTCTCTCGAACTCACGGACGCACTCTCACCCTGTCTGAGTGACCTGTCTCCATCTTCCAATCTCAAAGACACAGTCTCACCCCATCTGGGAGACCTGTCACCCTCTCCCGAACACACGGGCACACTGTCACCATGAGTGACGTGTTACCGTCTCCCGAACTCACGGACACACTCTCACCCTCTCCCAAACTGACGGACACACTCTCATCCCGTCTGAGTGACCTGTCAACGTTTCCCAAACTCTCAGACACACGCTGACCTGGTCTGAGTAACCTGTCACCCTCTCCCGAACTCACGGACACACTCTCACCCTGTCTGACTGACCTGTCACCATCTTCCGAGCTCAAGGATACAGTCTCACCCCATCCGGGTGACCTGTCACCCACTCCTGAACTCACGGACATACTCTCACACCGTCTGAGTGACCTGTCACCCTCTCTCGAACACACGGACACACTGTCACTCTGAGTGACGTGTCACCCACTCCCGAACTCACGGACAAACTCTCACGCTCTCCCAACTGACGGACACACTCTCATCCCGTCTGAGTGACCTGTCAATGTTTCCCAAACTCTCAGACACACTCTCATCTGGTCTGAGTAACCTGTCACCCTCTCCCGAACTCACGGACACACGCTCACCTCGTCTGAGTGACCTGTAACCCTCTCCCGAACCCACAGACACACTCTGACCATGAGTGACATGTCACCCTCTTACGAACTCACAGACACACTCTCACCCGAACTCACGGACACACTCCCACACTGAGTGACCTGTTACTGTATCTCAAACTTACAGACTCACTCCCACCCTGAGTGACCTGTCACCCTCTCCTAAACTCACAGTCACCCTCTCCTGAACTCACGGACACACTCTCATCCCGTCTGAGACACCTGTCACCCCGAACTCACGGAAATACTCTCATCCGGAGTGACCTGTCACCCTCTCCCGAACGCACGGATACACTCTGACCCTGAGTGACCTGTCACCTCTCTCGAAATCACCGGACACACTCTCAACCTCTCCCAAACTAACGGACAAACTCTCATCACGTCTGAGTGACCTGTCACCTCTCTCCCGAACTCACGGAAATACTCTCACCCGGAGTGACCTGTCACCCTCTCCCGAACGCACGGATACACTCTGACCCTGAGTGACATGTTCACCCTGCTCTCCCGAAATCATGGACACACTCTCAACCTCTCCCAAACTAACGGAGCAGACTTTCATGTCGTCTGAGTGACCTGTCACCCTCTCCCCGAACTCACGGAAATACTCTCACCCGAGTGACCTCTCACCCTCTCCCGAACGCACGGATACACTCTGACCTTGAGTGACCTGTCACCCTCTCCCGAACTCACGGACACACTCTCAAACTCTCCCAAACTAACGGACAGACTCTCATCCCGTCTGAGTGAACTGTCAACGTTTCCCAAACTCTCAGACACACTCTCACCTGTTCTGAGTGACCTGTCACCTCTCCCGAACTCATGCACAGACTCTCACCCGGAGTGACCTGTCACCCTCTCCCGAACTCACGGACACACTCTCACCTTGAATAACCTGTAACCCTCTCCCGAACTCACAGACACACTCTAACCCTGAGTGACCTGTCACCCTCTCACGAACTCACAGACACACTCTCACACCCTGTGAGTGACGTGTCATCCTCTCGCGAACTCACGGACACACTCCCACCCTGAGTGACCTGTTACTGTATCTCAAACTTACAGACATACTCCCACGCTGAGTGATCTGTCACCCTCTCCCAAACTCACGGACACACTGTGATCCCATCTGAGTGACCTGTCACCCTCTCCCGAACTCACGGAAAAGCTCTCACCCGGAGTGACCTGTCACTCTCTCCCGAACTCACGGACACACTCTCACCCCGTCTGAGTGACCTGTCACCCTCTCCCGAACTCACGGACACACACTCATCCTGTCTGAGTGAACAGTCAACATTTCCCAAACTCTCAGACACACTCTCACCTGGGCTGAGTGACCTGTTCACCATCTCCCGAACTCACGGAAATACTCTCACCCGGAGTGACCTGTCACCCTCTGCCGAACTCACGGAAAAACTCTCACCCGGAGTGACCTGTCACCCTCTCCCGAACGCACGGATACACTCTGACCCTGAGTTACCTGCCACCCTCTCCTGAACTCACGGACACACTCTGAAGCTCTCCCAAACTAACGGACAGACTCTCATCCCGTCTGAGTGAACTGTCAATATTTCCCAAACTCTCAGACACACTCCCACCTGTTCTGAGTGACCTGTCACCCTCTCCCGAACTCACGGACACACACTCACCTCGTCTGAGTGACCTGTCACCCACTCCCGAGCTCAGGGACACACTTACACCCCGTCTGAGTGACCTGACACCCTCTCCCGAACTTACGGACACAATTACACCCCGTCTGAGTGACCTGACACCCTCTCCCGAACTCACGGACAACACTCACCTCGTCTGAGTGACCTGTCACCCACTCCCGAGCTCACGGACACACTTACACCCCGTCTGAGTGACCTGACACCCTCTCCCGAACTCACGGACACACACTCACTCCGTCTGAGTGACCTGTCACACTCTCCCGAACTCACGGACACACTCTCACCCTGTCTGAGTAACCTGTCACCCTCTCCCGAACTCACGGACACACTCTGACCCTGAGTGACCTGTCACCATCTCCCGAACTCACGGACACACTATCACCCTCTCCCAAAGTAACGGACACACTCTCATCCTGTCTGAGTGAACTGTCAACATTTCCCAAACTCTCAGACACACTCTCAAATGGGCTGAGTGACCTGTTCACCCTCTCCCGAACTCACAGAAATACTCTCACCAGGAGTGACCTGTCACCCTCTCCCGAACGCAAGGATACACTCTGACCCTGAGTGACCTGTCACCCTCTCCCGAAATCACGGACACGCTCTCAACCTCTCCCAAACTAACGGACATACTCTCATCCCGTCTGAGTGACCTGACACACTCTCCTGAACTCATGGACACACACTCACCTCGTCTGAGTGACCTGTCACCCACTCCCGAGCTCACGGACAGACTTACACCCCGTCTGAGTGACCTGACACCCTCTCCCGAACTCACGGACACACTTACACCCTGTCTGAGTGACCTGACACCCTCTTCCGAACTCACGGACACACACTCACCTCGTCTGAGTGACCTGGCACCCACTCCCAAGCTCACGGACACACTTAGACCCCGTCTGAGTGACCTGACACCCTCTCCCGAACTCACGGACACACTCTCACCCCGTCTGAGTGACCTGTCACCCTCTCCCGAACTCACGGACAGACACTCATCCCGTCTGAGTGACCTGTCACCCTCTCCCGAACGCACGGATACACTCTGACCCTGAGTGACCTGATAACCCCTCCCAAACTCACAGACACACTCTCAACCTCTCCCAAACTAACGGACAGACTCTCATCCCGTCTGAGTGAACTGTAAACGTTTCCCAAACTCTCAGACACACTCTCACCTGTTCTGAGTGACCTGTCCCCCTCTCCCGAACTCATGCACAGACTCTCACCCGGAGTGACCTGTCACCGTCTCCCGAACTCACGGACACACTCTCAACCCGTCTGAGTGACCTGGCACCCTCTCCCGAACTCATGGACACACTTACACCCCGTCTGAGTGACCAGTCACCCTCTCTCGAACTCACGGACGCACTCTCACCCTGTCTGAGTGACCTGTCTCCATCTTCCAATCTCAAAGACACAGTCTCACCCCATCTGGGAGACCTGTCACCCTCTCCCGAACACACGGGCACACTGTCACCATGAGTGACGTGTTACCGTCTCCCGAACTCACGGACACACTCTCACCCTCTCCCAAACTGACGGACACACTCTCATCCCGTCTGAGTGACCTGTCAACGTTTCCCAAACTCTCAGACACACGCTGACCTGGTCTGAGTAACCTGTCACCCTCTCCCGAACTCACGGACACACTCTCACCCTGTCTGACTGACCTGTCACCATCTTCCGAGCTCAAGGATACAGTCTCACCCCATCCGGGTGACCTGTCACCCACTCCTGAACTCACGGACATACTCTCACACCGTCTGAGTGACCTGTCACCCTCTCTCGAACACACGGACACACTGTCACTCTGAGTGACGTGTCACCCACTCCCGAACTCACGGACAAACTCTCACGCTCTCCCAACTGACGGACACACTCTCATCCCGTCTGAGTGACCTGTCAATGTTTCCCAAACTCTCAGACACACTCTCATCTGGTCTGAGTAACCTGTCACCCTCTCCCGAACTCACGGACACACGCTCACCTCGTCTGAGTGACCTGTAACCCTCTCCCGAACCCACAGACACACTCTGACCATGAGTGACATGTCACCCTCTTACGAACTCACAGACACACTCTCACCCGAACTCACGGACACACTCCCACACTGAGTGACCTGTTACTGTATCTCAAACTTACAGACTCACTCCCACCCTGAGTGACCTGTCACCCTCTCCTAAACTCACAGTCACCCTCTCCTGAACTCACGGACACACTCTCATCCCGTCTGAGACACCTGTCACCCTCTCCCGAACTCACGGAAATACTCTCATCCGGAGTGACCTGTCACCCTCTCCCGAACGCACGGATACACTCTGACCCTGAGTGACCTGTCACCCTCTCTCGAAATCACGGACACACTCTCAACCTCTCCCAAACTAACGGACAAACTCTCATCACGTCTGAGTGACCTGTCACCCTCTCCCGAACTCACGGAAATACTCTCACCCGGAGTGACCTGTCACCCTCTCCCGAACGCACGGATACACTCTGACCCTGAGTGACATGTCACCCTCTCCCGAAATCATGGACACACTCTCAACCTCTCCCAAACTAACGGACAGACTTTCATGTCGTCTGAGTGACCTGTCACCCTCTCCCGAACTCACGGAAATACTCTCACCCGGAGTGACCTCTCACCCTCTCCCGAACGCACGGATACACTCTGACCTTGAGTGACCTGTCACCCTCTCCCGAACTCACGGACACACTCTCAAACTCTCCCAAACTAACGGACAGACTCTCATCCCGTCTGAGTGAACTGTCAACGTTTCCCAAACTCTCAGACACACTCTCACCTGTTCTGAGTGACCTGTCACCCTCTCCCGAACTCATGCACAGACTCTCACCCGGAGTGACCTGTCACCCTCTCCCGAACTCACGGACACACTCTCACCTTGAATAACCTGTAACCCTCTCCCGAACTCACAGACACACTCTAACCCTGAGTGACCTGTCACCCTCTCACGAACTCACAGACACACTCTCACACCCTGTGAGTGACGTGTCATCCTCTCGCGAACTCACGGACACACTCCCACCCTGAGTGACCTGTTACTGTATCTCAAACTTACAGACATACTCCCACGCTGAGTGATCTGTCACCCTCTCCCAAACTCACGGACACACTGTGATCCCATCTGAGTGACCTGTCACCCTCTCCCGAACTCACGGAAAAGCTCTCACCCGGAGTGACCTGTCACTCTCTCCCGAACTCACGGACACACTCTCACCCCGTCTGAGTGACCTGTCACCCTCTCCCGAACTCACGGACACACACTCATCCTGTCTGAGTGAACAGTCAACATTTCCCAAACTCTCAGACACACTCTCACCTGGGCTGAGTGACCTGTTCACCATCTCCCGAACTCACGGAAATACTCTCACCCGGAGTGACCTGTCACCCTCTGCCGAACTCACGGAAAAACTCTCACCCGGAGTGACCTGTCACCCTCTCCCGAACGCACGGATACACTCTGACCCTGAGTTACCTGCCACCCTCTCCTGAACTCACGGACACACTCTGAAGCTCTCCCAAACTAACGGACAGACTCTCATCCCGTCTGAGTGAACTGTCAATATTTCCCAAACTCTCAGACACACTCCCACCTGTTCTGAGTGACCTGTCACCCTCTCCCGAACTCACGGACACACACTCACCTCGTCTGAGTGACCTGTCACCCACTCCCGAGCTCAGGGACACACTTACACCCCGTCTGAGTGACCTGACACCCTCTCCCGAACTTACGGACACAATTACACCCCGTCTGAGTGACCTGACACCCTCTCCCGAACTCACGGACAACACTCACCTCGTCTGAGTGACCTGTCACCCACTCCCGAGCTCACGGACACACTTACACCCCGTCTGAGTGACCTGACACCCTCTCCCGAACTCACGGACACACACTCACTCCGTCTGAGTGACCTGTCACACTCTCCCGAACTCACGGACACACTCTCACCCTGTCTGAGTAACCTGTCACCCTCTCCCGAACTCACGGACACACTCTGACCCTGAGTGACCTGTCACCATCTCCCGAACTCACGGACACACTATCACCCTCTCCCAAAGTAACGGACACACTCTCATCCTGTCTGAGTGAACTGTCAACATTTCCCAAACTCTCAGACACACTCTCAAATGGGCTGAGTGACCTGTTCACCCTCTCCCGAACTCACAGAAATACTCTCACCAGGAGTGACCTGTCACCCTCTCCCGAACGCAAGGATACACTCTGACCCTGAGTGACCTGTCACCCTCTCCCGAAATCACGGACACGCTCTCAACCTCTCCCAAACTAACGGACATACTCTCATCCCGTCTGAGTGACCTGACACACTCTCCTGAACTCATGGACACACACTCACCTCGTCTGAGTGACCTGTCACCCACTCCCGAGCTCACGGACAGACTTACACCCCGTCTGAGTGACCTGACACCCTCTCCCGAACTCACGGACACACTTACACCCTGTCTGAGTGACCTGACACCCTCTTCCGAACTCACGGACACACACTCACCTCGTCTGAGTGACCTGGCACCCACTCCCAAGCTCACGGACACACTTAGACCCCGTCTGAGTGACCTGACACCCTCTCCCGAACTCACGGACACACTCTCACCCCGTCTGAGTGACCTGTCACCCTCTCCCGAACTCACGGACAGACACTCATCCCGTCTGAGTGACCTGTCACCCTCTCCCGAACGCACGGATACACTCTGACCCTGAGTGACCTGATAACCCCTCCCAAACTCACAGACACACTCTCAACCTCTCCCAAACTAACGGACAGACTCTCATCCCGTCTGAGTGAACTGTAAACGTTTCCCAAACTCTCAGACACACTCTCACCTGTTCTGAGTGACCTGTCCCCCTCTCCCGAACTCATGCACAGACTCTCACCCGGAGTGACCTGTCACCGTCTCCCGAACTCACGGACACACTCTCAACCCGTCTGAGTGACCTGGCACCCTCTCCCGAACTCATGGACACACTTACACCCCGTCTGAGTGACCAGTCACCCTCTCTCGAACTCACGGACGCACTCTCACCCTGTCTGAGTGACCTGTCTCCATCTTCCAATCTCAAAGACACAGTCTCACCCCATCTGGGAGACCTGTCACCCTCTCCCGAACACACGGGCACACTGTCACCATGAGTGACGTGTTACCGTCTCCCGAACTCACGGACACACTCTCACCCTCTCCCAAACTGACGGACACACTCTCATCCCGTCTGAGTGACCTGTCAACGTTTCCCAAACTCTCAGACACACGCTGACCTGGTCTGAGTAACCTGTCACCCTCTCCCGAACTCACGGACACACTCTCACCCTGTCTGACTGACCTGTCACCATCTTCCGAGCTCAAGGATACAGTCTCACCCCATCCGGGTGACCTGTCACCCACTCCTGAACTCACGGACATACTCTCACACCGTCTGAGTGACCTGTCACCCTCTCTCGAACACACGGACACACTGTCACTCTGAGTGACGTGTCACCCACTCCCGAACTCACGGACAAACTCTCACGCTCTCCCAACTGACGGACACACTCTCATCCCGTCTGAGTGACCTGTCAATGTTTCCCAAACTCTCAGACACACTCTCATCTGGTCTGAGTGACCTGTCACCCTCTCCCGAACTCACGGACACACGCTCACCTCGTCTGAGTGACCTGTAACCCTCTCCCGAACCCACAGACACACTCTGACCATGAGTGACATGTCACCCTCTTACGAACTCACAGACACACTCTCACCCGAACTCACGGACACACTCCCACACTGAGTGACCTGTTACTGTATCTCAAACTTACAGACTCACTCCCACCCTGAGTGACCTGTCACCCTCTCCTAAACTCACAGTCACCCTCTCCTGAACTCACGGACACACTCTCATCCCGTCTGAGACACCTGTCACCCTCTCCCGAACTCACGGAAATACTCTCATCCGGAGTGACCTGTCACCCTCTCCCGAACGCACGGATACACTCTGACCCTGAGTGACCTGTCACCCTCTCTCGAAATCACGGACACACTCTCAACCTCTCCCAAACTAACGGACAAACTCTCATCACGTCTGAGTGACCTGTCACCCTCTCCCGAACTCACGGAAATACTCTCACCCGGAGTGACCTGTCACCCTCTCCCGAACGCACGGATACACTCTGACCCTGAGTGACATGTCACCCTCTCCCGAAATCATGGACACACTCTCAACCTCTCCCAAACTAACGGACAGACTTTCATGTCGTCTGAGTGACCTGTCACCCTCTCCCGAACTCACGGAAATACTCTCACCCGGAGTGACCTCTCACCCTCTCCCGAACGCACGGATACACTCTGACCTTGAGTGACCTGTCACCCTCTCCCGAACTCACGGACACACTCTCAAACTCTCCCAAACTAACGGACAGACTCTCATCCCGTCTGAGTGAACTGTCAACGTTTCCCAAACTCTCAGACACACTCTCACCTGTTCTGAGTGACCTGTCACCCTCTCCCGAACTCATGCACAGACTCTCACCCGGAGTGACCTGTCACCGTCTCCCGAACTCTCGGACACACTCTCAACCCGTCTGATGACCTGTCACCCTCTCCCGAACTCATGGACATACTTACACCCCGTCTGAGTGACCAGCCACACTCTCACGAACTCACGGACACACTCTCACCCCGTCTGAGTGACCTGTCACCCTCTCCGGAACTCACGGAAACACTCTCACCCTGTCTGAGAGACCTGTCACCATCTTCCAATCTCAAAGACACAGTCTCACCCCATCTGGGTGACCTGTCACCCTCTCCCGAACACACGGGCACACTGTCACCATGAGTGACGTGTTACCGTCTCCCGAACTCACGGACACACTCTCACCCTCTCCCAAACTGACGGACACACTCTCAATCCATCTGAGTCACCTGTCAACGTTTCCCAAACTCTCAGATACACGCTGACCTGGTCTGAGTTACCTATCACCCTCTCCCGAACTCACGGACACACTCTCACCCCGTCTGAGTGACCTGTCACCCTCTCACGAACTCACAGACACACTCTCACCCCCTGTGAGTGACGTGTCACCCTCTCGAGAACTCACGGACACACTCCCACCCTGAGTGACCTGTTACTGTATCTCAAACTTACAGACACACTCCCACCCTGAGTGACCTGTCACCCTCTCCCGAACTCACGGACACACTCTCATCCCGTCTGAGTGACCTGTCACCCTCTCCCGAACTCACGGATCCACTCTGACGCTGAGTGACCTGTCACCCTCTCCTGAACTGACGGACACACTCTCAACCTCTCCCAAACTAACGGACAGACTCTCATCCCGTCTGAGTGAACTGTCAACATTTCCCAAACTCTCAGACACACTCTCAAATGGGCTGAGTGACCTGTTCACCCTCTCCCGAACTCACAGAAATACTCTCACCAGGAGTGACCTGTCACCCTCTCCCGAACGCAAGGATACACTCTGACCCTGAGTGACCTGTCACCCTCTCCCGAAATCACGGACACGCTCTCAACCTCTCCCAAACTAACGGACATACTCTCATCCCGTCTGAGTGACCTGACACACTCTCCTGAACTCATGGACACACACTCACCTCGTCTGAGTGACCTGTCACCCACTCCCGAGCTCACGGACAGACTTACACCCCGTCTGAGTGACCTGACACCCTCTCCCGAACTCACGGACACACTTACACCCTGTCTGAGTGACCTGACACCCTCTTCCGAACTCACGGACACACACTCACCTCGTCTGAGTGACCTGGCACCCACTCCCAAGCTCACGGACACACTTAGACCCCGTCTGAGTGACCTGACACCCTCTCCCGAACTCACGGACACACTCTCACCCCGTCTGAGTGACCTGTCACCCTCTCCCGAACTCACGGACAGACACTCATCCCGTCTGAGTGACCTGTCACCCTCTCCCGAACGCACGGATACACTCTGACCCTGAGTGACCTGATAACCCCTCCCAAACTCACAGACACACTCTCAACCTCTCCCAAACTAACGGACAGACTCTCATCCCGTCTGAGTGAACTGTAAACGTTTCCCAAACTCTCAGACACACTCTCACCTGTTCTGAGTGACCTGTCCCCCTCTCCCGAACTCATGCACAGACTCTCACCCGGAGTGACCTGTCACCGTCTCCCGAACTCACGGACACACTCTCAACCCGTCTCAGTGACCTGGCACCCTCTCCCGAACTCATGGACACACTTACACCCCGTCTGAGTGACCAGTCACCCTCTCTCGAACTCACGGACGCACTCTCACCCTGTCTGAGTGACCTGTCTCCATCTTCCAATCTCAAAGACACAGTCTCACCCCATCTGGGAGACCTGTCACCCTCTCCCGAACACACGGGCACACTGTCACCATGAGTGACGTGTTACCGTCTCCCGAACTCACGGACACACTCTCACCCTCTCCCAAACTGACGGACACACTCTCATCCCGTCTGAGTGACCTGTCAACGTTTCCCAAACTCTCAGACACACGCTGACCTGGTCTGAGTAACCTGTCACCCTCTCCCGAACTCACGGACACACTCTCACCCTGTCTGACTGACCTGTCACCATCTTCCGAGCTCAAGGATACAGTCTCACCCCATCCGGGTGACCTGTCACCCACTCCTGAACTCACGGACATACTCTCACACCGTCTGAGTGACCTGTCACCCTCTCCCGAACTCACGGACACACGCTCACCTCGTCTGAGTGACCTGTAACCCTCTCCCGAACCCACAGACACACTCTGACCATGAGTGACATGTCACCCTCTTACGAACTCACAGACACACTCTCACCCGAACTCACGGACACACTCCCACACTGAGTGACCTGTTACTGTATCTCAAACTTACAGACTCACTCCCACCCTGAGTGACCTGTCACCCTCTCCTAAACTCACAGTCACCCTCTCCAGAACTCACGGACACACTCTCATCCCGTCTGAGACACCTGTCACCCTCTCCCGAACTCACGGAAATACTCTCATCCGGAGTGACCTGTCACCCTCTCCCGAACGCACGGATACACTCTGACCCTGAGTGACCTGTCACCCTCTCTCGAAATCACGGACACACTCTCAACCTCTCCCAAACTAACGGACAAACTCTCATCACGTCTGAGTGACCTGTCACCCTCTCCCGAACTCACGGAAATACTCTCACCCGGAGTGACCTGTCACCCTCTCCCGAACGCACGGATACACTCTGACCCTGAGTGACATGTCACCCTCTCCCGAAATCATGGACACACTCTCAACCTCTCCCAAACTAACGGACAGACTTTCATGTCGTCTGAGTGACCTGTCACCCTCTCCCGAACTCACGGAAATACTCTCACCCGGAGTGACCTCTCACCCTCTCCCGAACGCACGGATACACTCTGACCTTGAGTGACCTGTCACCCTCTCCCGAACTCACGGACACACTCTCAAACTCTCCCAAACTAACGGACAGACTCTCATCCCGTCTGAGTGAACTGTCAACGTTTCCCAAACTCTCAGACACACTCTCACCTGTTCTGAGTGACCTGTCACCCTCTCCCGAACTCATGCACAGACTCTCACCCGGAGTGACCTGTCACCGTCTCCCGAACTCTCGGACACACTCTCAACCCGTCTGATGACCTGTCACCCTCTCCCGAACTCATGGACATACTTACACCCCGTCTGAGTGACCAGCCACACTCTCACGAACTCACGGACACACTCTCACCCCGTCTGAGTGACCTGTCACCCTCTCCGGAACTCACGGAAACACTCTCACCCTGTCTGAGAGACCTGTCACCATCTTCCAATCTCAAAGACACAGTCTCACCCCATCTGGGTGACCTGTCACCCTCTCCCGAACACACGGGCACACTGTCACCATGAGTGACGTGTTACCGTCTCCCGAACTCACGGACACACTCTCACCCTCTCCCAAACTGACGGACACACTCTCAATCCATCTGAGTCACCTGTCAACGTTTCCCAAACTCTCAGATACACGCTGACCTGGTCTGAGTTACCTATCACCCTCTCCCGAACTCACGGACACACTCTCACCCCGTCTGAGTGACCTGTCACCCTCTCACGAACTCACAGACACACTCTCACCCCCTGTGAGTGACGTGTCACCCTCTCGAGAACTCACGGACACACTCCCACCCTGAGTGACCTGTTACTGTATCTCAAACTTACAGACACACTCCCACCCTGAGTGACCTGTCACCCTCTCCCGAACTCACGGACACACTCTCATCCCGTCTGAGTGACCTGTCACCCTCTCCCGAACTCACGGATCCACTCTGACGCTGAGTGACCTGTCACCCTCTCCTGAACTGACGGACACACTCTCAACCTCTCCCAAACTAACGGACAGACTCTCATCCCGTCTGAGTGAACTGTCAACATTTCCCAAACTCACAGACACACTCTCACCTGTTCTGAGTGACCTGTCACCCTCTCCCGAACTCACGGACACACACTCACCTCGTCCGAGTGATCTGTCACCCACTCCCGAGCTCAGGGACACACTCAGACCCCGTCTGAGTGACCTGACACCCTCTCCCGAACTCACGGACACACTTACACCCCGTCTGAGTGACCTGACACCCTCTCCCGAACTCACGGACATAAACTCACCTCGTCTGAGTGACCTGTCACCCACTCCCGAGCTCACGGACACACTTACACCCCGTCTGAGTGACCTGACACCCTCTCCCGAACTCACGGACACACCCTCACTCCGTCTGAGTGACCTGTCACCCTCTCCCGAAGTCACGGACACAGTCTCACACTGTCTGAGTGACCTGTCACTCTCTCCCGAACTCACGGACACACTCTCACCCTGTCTCAGTGACCTGTCACCCTCTCCCGAACTCACGGACACACTCTGACCCTGAGTGACCTGTCACCCTCTCCCGAACTCACGGACACACTCTCACCCTCTCCCAAAGTAACGGACACACTCTCATCCTGTCTGAGTGAACTGTCAACATTTCCCAAACTCTCAGACACACTCTCACCTGGGCTGAGTGACCTGTCACCCTCTCCCGAACTCACGGTCACACTCTCATCCTGTCTGAGTGAACTGTCAACATTTCCCAAACTCTCAGACACACTCTCACCCTCTCTGAATGACCTGTCACCCTCTCCCGAACTCACAGACACACTCTCACCCTTTCTGAGTGACCTGTCACCATCTTACGAGATGAAAGACACAGTCTCATCCCATCCGAGTGACCTGTCACCCTCTCCCGAACTCACGGACACACTCTCACCGTCTCCCGAACTCACGGACACACTCTCATCCTGTCTGAGTGAACTGTCAACATTTCCCAAATTCTCAGACACACTCTCATCCTCTCTGAATGACCTGTCACCCTCTCCCGAACTCACAAACACACTCTCACCCTGTCTGAGTGACCTGTCACCATCTTACGAGATGAAAGACACAGTCTCATCCCATCCGGGTGACCTGTCAGCCTCTCCCGAACTCACGGACATACTCTCACACCGTCTGAGTGACCTGCCACAGTGTCCCGAACTCACGGACATACTCTCACACCGTCTGAGTGACCTGTCACCCTCTCCCGAACTCACGGACATACTCTCACACCGTCTGAGTGACCTGTCACCCTCTCCCGAACTCACAGACACACTCTCACCCCGTCTGAGTGACCTGTCACTCTCTCCCGAACTCACGGACACACTCTCACCCAGACTGAGAGACCTGTCACCATCTTCCAATCTCAAAGACACAGTCTCACCCCATCTGGGTGACCTGTCACCCTCTCCCGAACACACGGGCACACTGTCACTATGAGTGACATGTTACCGTCTCCCGAACTCACGGACACACTCTCACCCTCTCCCAAACTGACGGACAGACTCTCATCCCGTCTGAGTGACCTGTCAACGTTTCCCAAACTCTCAGACACACGCTGACCTGGTCTGAGTTACCTGTCACCCTCTCCCGATCTCACGGACAAACGCTCACCTCGTCTGAGTAACCTGTCACCCTCTCCCGAACTCACGGACACACTCTCACCCCGTCTGAGTGACCTGTCACCCTCACCCGAAGTCACGGACACAGTCTCACCCAGTCTGAGTGACCTGTCACCCTCTCCCGAACTCACGGACACACTGTAACCCTGAGTGACCTGTCACCCTCTCACGAACTCACAGACTCACTCTCACCCCCTGTGAGTGACGTGTCACCCTTTCGCGAACTCACGGACACACTCCCACCCTGAGTGACCTGTTACTGTATCTCAAACTTACAGACACACTCCCACCCTGAGTGACCTGTCACCCTCTCCCGAACTCACGGACACACTCTCATCCCGTCTGAGTGACCTGACACCCTCGCCCGAACTCACGGACACACTGTCACTATGAGTGACGTGTTACCGTCTCCCGAACTCACGGACACACTCTCACCCTCTCCCAAACTGACGGACACACTCTCAATCCATCTGAGCCACCTGTCAACGTTTCCTAAACTCTCAGACACAAGCTGACCTGGTCTGAGTTACCTGTCACCCTCTCCCAAACTCACGGACACACTCTCAACCTCTCCCAAACTAACGGACAGACCTTAATCTCGTCTGAGTGACCTGTCACCCTCTCCTGAACTCACGGAAATACTCTCACTCGGAGTGACCTGTCACCCTCTCCCGAACGCACGGATACACTCGGACCCTGAGTGACCTGTCACCCTCTCCCGAACTCACGGACAGACTCTCAACCTCTCCCAAACTAAAGGACAGACTCTCATCCCGTCTGAGTGAACTGTCAACATTTCCCGAGCTCAGGGACACACTTACACCCTCACCTGTTCTGAGTGACCTGTCAGCCTCTCCCGAACTCACAGACACACACTCACCTCGTCTGAGTGACCTGTCACCCACTCCCGAGCTCAGGGACACACCTACACCCCGTCTGAGTGACCTGCCACCCTCTCCCGAACTCATGGACACACATACACCCCGTCTGAGTGACCTAACACCCTCTCCCGAACTCACGGACACACTTTCACTCTGTCTGAGTAACCTGTCACCCTCTCCCGAACTCACGGACAAACTCTGACCCTGAGTGACCTGTCACACTCTCCCGAACTCACGGACACACTCTCACCCTCTCCCAAACTAACGGACACACTCTCATCCTGTCTGAGTGAACTGTCAACATTTCCCAAACTCTCAGACACACTCTCACCTGGGCTGAGTGACCTGTCACCCTCTCCCGAACTCACGGACACACTCTCACCTCGTCTGAGTGACCTGTCACCCTCTCCCGAACTCACGGACACACTCTCACCCTGTTTGAGAGACCTGTCACCATCCTCCAATTTCAAAGACACAGTCTCACCCCATCTGGGTGACCTGTCACCCTCTCCCGAACACACGGGCACACTGTCACTATGAGTGACGTGTTACCGTCTCCCGAACTCACAGACACACTCTCACCCTCTCCCAAACTGACGGACACACTCTCATCCCGTCTGAGTGACCTGTCAACGTTTCCCAAACTCTGAGAAACACGCTGACCTGGTCTGAGTTACCTGTCACCCTCTCCCGAACTCACGGACACACTCTCAACACGACTGAGTGACCTGTCACCCTCTCCCGAACGCACGGATACACTCTGACCCTGAGTGACCTGTCACCCTCTCCCGAACTCACGGACACACTCTCACCCTGTTCGAGAGACCTGTCACCATCTTCCAATCTCAAAGACACAGTCTCACCCCATCTGGGTGAACTGTCACCCTCTCCCGAACACACGGGCACACTGTCACCATGAGTGACGTGTTACCGTCTCCCGAACTCACAGACACACTCTCACCCTGAGTGACCTGTTACTGTATCTCGAACTTACAGACACACTCTCACCCTCTCCCAAACTGACGGACACACTCTCAATCCATCTGAGTCACCTGTCAACGTTTCCCAAACTCTCAGATACACGCTGACCTGGTCTGAGTTACCTGTCACCCTCTCCCGAACTCACGGACACACTCTCACCCCGTCTGAGTGACCTGTCACCCTCTCCTGAAGTCACGGACACAGTCTCACCCGGTCTGAGTGACCTGTCACCCTCTCACGAACTCACAGACACACTCTCACCCCCTGTGAGTGACGTGTCACCCTCTCGCGAACTCACGGACACACTCCCACCCTGAGTGACCTGTTACTGTATCTCAAACTTACAGACACACTCCCACCCTGAGTGACCTGTCACCCTCTCCCGAACTCACGGACACACTCTCATCCCGTCTGAGTGACCTGTCACCCTCTCCCGAACTCACGGATCCACTCTGACGCTGAGTGACCTGTCACCCTCTCCTGAACTCACGGACACACTCTCAACCTCTCCCAAACTAACGGACAGACTCTCATTCCGTCTGAGTGAACTGTCAACATTTCCCAAACTCACAGACACACTCTCACCTGTTCTGAGTGACCTGTCACCCTCTCCCGAACTCACGGAAACACTCTCACTCCGTCTGAGTAACCTGTCACTCTCTCCCGAACTCACGGACACACTCTCACCCCGTCTGAGTGACCTGTCACCCTCTCCCGAACTCACGGATCCACTCTGACGCTGAGTGACCTGTCACCCTCTCCTGAACTCACGGACACACTCTCAACCTCTCCCAAACTAACGGACAGACTCTCATTCCGTCTGAGTGAACTGTCAACATTTCCCAAACTCACAGACACACTCTCACCTGTTCTGAGTGACCTGTCACCCTCTCCCGAACTCACGGAAACACTCTCACTCCGTCTGAGTAACCTGTCACTCTCTCCCGAACTCACGGACACACTCTCACCCCGTCTGAGTGACCTGTCACCCTCTCCCGAACTCACGGACACACTCTCACCCTGTCTGAGTAACCTGTCACCCTATCCCGAACTCACAGACAAACTCTGACCCTTAGTGACCTGTCACCCTCTCCCGAAGTCACGGACACACTATCACCCTCTCCCAAACTAACGGACACACTCTCATCCTGTCTGAGTGAACAGTCAACATTTCCCAAACTCTCAGACACACTCTCACCTGGGCTGAGTGACCTGACACCCTCTCCCGAACTCACGGACACACTTACACCCTGTCTGAGTGACCTGACACCCTCTTCCGAACTCACGGACACACACTCACCTCGTCTGAGTGACCTGGCACCCACTCCCGAGCTCACGGACACACTTAGACCCCGTCTGAGTGACCTGACATCCTCTCCCGAACTCACGGACACACTCTCACCCCGTCTGAGTGACCTGTCACCCTCTCCCGAACTCACGGACAGACTCTCATCCCGTCTGAGTGACCTGTCACCCTCTCCCGAACTCACGGAAATACTCTCACCCGCAGTGACCTGTCAACCTCTCCGGAACGCACGGATACACTCTGACCCTGAGTGACCTGTCACCCTCTCCCGAAATCACGGACACACACTCAACCTCTCCCAAACTAACGGACATACTCTCATCCCGTCTGAGTGACCTGACACCCTCTCCCGAACTCACGGACAACACTCACCTCGTCTGAGTGACCTGTCACCCACTCCCGAGCTCACGGACACACTCTCACCCCGTCTCAGTGACCTGTCACTCTCTCCCGAACTCACGGACACACTCTCACCGTCTGAGTAACCTGTCACCCTCTCCCGAACTCACGGACAAACTCTGACCCTTAGTGACCTGTCACCCTCTCCCGAACTCACGGACACACTCTCACCCTCTCCCAAACTAACGGACACACTCTCATCCTGTCTGAGTGAACAGTCAACATTTCCCAAACTCTCAGACACACTCTCACCTGGGCTGAGTGACTTGTTCACCCTCTCCCGAACTTACGGAAATACTCTCACCCGGAGTGACCTGTCACCCTCTCCCGAACGCACGGATACACTCTGACCCTGAGTGACCTGTCACCTTCTCCCGAAATCACGGACACACTCTCAACCTCTCCCAAACTAACGGACATACTCTCATCCCGTCTGAGCGACCTGACACCCTCTCCCGAACTCACGGACGCACACTCACCTCGCCTGAGTGACCTGTCACCCACTCCCGAGCTCAGGGACAGACTTACACCCCGTCTGAGTGACCTGACACCCTCTCCCGAACTCACGGACACACTTACATCCCGTCTGAGTGACCTGACACCCTCTCCCGAACTCACGGACACACACTCACCTCGTCTGAGTGACCTGTCACCCACTCCCGAGCTCACGGACACACTTAGACCCCGTCTGAGTGACCTAACACCCTCTCCCGAACACACGGCCACACTCTCACCCTGTCTGAGTAACCTGTCACCCTCTCCCGAACTCACGGACACACTCTCACCCTCTCCCAAACTAACGGAAACACTTCATCCGGTCTGAGTGAACTGTCAACATTTCCCAAACTCTCAGACACACTCTCACCTGTTCTGAGTGACCTGTCACCCTCTCCCGAACTCACGGAAATACTCTCACCTGGAGTGACCTGTCACCCTCTCCCGAACGCACGGATACACTCTGACCCTGAGTGACATGTCACCTTCTCCCGAAATCACGGACACACTCTCAAACTCTCCCAAACTAACGGACAGACTCTCATCCCGTCTGAGTGAACTGTCAACGTTTCCCAAACTCTCAGACACGCTCTCACCTGTTCTGAGTGACCTGTCACCCTCTCCCGAACTCATGCACAGACTCTCACCCGGAGTGACCTGTCACCGTCTCCCGAACTCTCGGACACACTCTCAACCCGTCTGATGACCTGTCACCCTCTCCCGAACTCATGGACATACTTACACCCCGTCTGAGTGACCAGCCACACTCTCACGAACTCACGGACACACTCTCACCCCGTCTGAGTGACCTGTCACACTCTCCCGAACTCACGGAAACACTCTCACCCTGTCTGAGAGACCTGTCACCATCTTCCAATCTCAAAGACACAGTCTCACCCCATCTGGGTGACCTGTCACCCTCTCCCGAACACACGGGCACACTGTCACTATGAGTGACGTGTTACCGTCTCCCGAACTCACGGACACACACTCACCCTCTCCCAAACTGACGGACACACTCTCAATCCATCTGAGTCACCTGTCAACGTTTCCCAAACTCTCAGACACACGCTGACCTGGTCTGAGTTACCTGTCACCCTCTCCCAAACCCACGGACAAACGCTCACCTCGTCTGAGTGACCTGATACCCTCCCCCGAACTCACGGACACACTCTCACTCCGTCTGAGTGACCTGTCACTCTCTCCCGAACTCACGGACACACTCTCACCCCGTCTGAGTGACCTGTCACCCTCTCCCAAACTCAGGGACACACTCTCACCCTGTCTGAGTAACCTGTCACCCTCTCCCGAACTCACGGACACACTCTGACCCTGAGTGACCTGTCACCCTCTCCCGAACTCACGGACACACTCTCACCCTGTTTGAGAGACCTGTCACCATCTTCCAATCTCAAAGACACAGTCTCACCCCATCTGGGTGACCTGTCACCCTCTCCAGAACACACGGACACACTGTCACCATGAGTGACGTGTTACCGTCTCCCGAACTCACAGACACACTCTCACCCTCTCCCAAACTGACGGACACACTCTCAATCCATCTGAGTCACCTGTCAACGTTTCCCAAACTCTCAGATACACGCTGACCTGGTCTGAGTTACCTGTCACCCTCTCCCGAACTCACGGACACACTCTCACCCCGTCTGAGTGACCTGTCACCCTCTCCTGAAGTCACGGATACAGTCTCACCCGGTCTGAGTGACCTGTCACCCTCTCCCGAACTCACGGACACAGTCTCACCTTGAATAACCTGTAACCCTCTCCCGAACTCACAGACACACTCTAACCCTGAGTGACCTGTCACCCTCTCACGAACTCACAGACACACTCTCACCCCCTGTGAGTGACGTGTCACCCTCTCGCGATCTCATGGACACACTCCCACCCTGAGTGACCTGTTACTGTATCTCAAACTTACAGACACACTCCCACCCTGAGTGACCTGTCACCCTCTCCCGAACTCACGGACACACTCTCACCCTGTCTGACTGACCTGTCACCATCTTCCAAGCTCAAGGATACAGTCTCACCCCATCCGGGTGACCTGTCACCCACTCCTGAACTCACGGACATACTCTCACACCGTCTGAGTGACCTGTCACCCTCTCTCGAACACACGGACACACTGTCACTCTGAGTGACGTGTCACCCACTCCCGAACTCACGGACACACTCTCACGCTCTCCCAACTGACGGACACACTCTCATCCCGTCTGAGTGACCTGTCAATGTTTCCCAAACTCTCAGACACACTCTCATCTGGTCTGAGTGACCTGTCACCCTCTCCCGAACTCACGGACACACGCTCACCTCGTCTGAGTGACCTGTAACCCTCTCCCGAACCCACAGACACACTCTGACCATGAGTGACATGTCACCCTCTCACGAACTCACAGACACACTCTCACCCGAACTCACGGACACACTCCCACACTGAGTGACCTGTTACTGTATCTCAAACTTACAGACTCACTCCCACCCTGAGTGACCTGTCACCCTCTCCTAAACTCACAGTCACCCTCTCCTGAACTCACGGACACACTCTGATCCCGTCTGAGACACCTGTCACCCTCTCCTGAACTCACGGAAATACTCTCATCCGGAGTGACCTGTCACCCTCTCCCGAACGCACGGATACACTCTGACCCTGAGTGACCTGTCACCCTCTCTCGAAATCACGGACACACTCTCAACCTCTCCCAAACTAACGGACAAACTCTCATCACGTCTGAGTGACCTGTCACCCTCTCCCGAACTGACCGAAATACTCTCACCCGGAGTGACCTGTCACCCTCTCCCGAACGCACGGATACACTCTGACCCTGAGTGACATGTCACCCTCTCCCGAAATCATGGACACACTCTCAACCTCTCCCAAACTAACGGACAGACTCTCATGTCGTCTGAGTGACCTGTCACCCTCTCCCGAACTCACGGAAATACTCTCACCCGGAGTGACCTCTCACCCTCTCCCGAACGCACGGATACACTCTGACCTTGAGTGACCTGTCACCCTCTCCCGAACTCACGGACACACTCTCAAACTCGCCCAAACTAACGGACAGACTCTCATCCCGTCTGAGTGAACTGTCAACGTTTCCCAAACTCTCAGACACACTCTCACCTGTTCTGAGTGTCCTGTCACCCTCACCCGAACTCATGCACAGACTCTCACCCGGAGTGACCTGTCACCGTCTCCGGAACTCTCGGACACACTCTCAACCCGTCTGATGACCTGTCACCCTCTCCCGAACTCATGGACATACTTACACCCCGTCTGAGTGACCAGCCACACTCTCACGAACTCACGGACACAATCTCACCCCGTCTGAGTGACCTGTCACCCTCTCTGGAACTCACGGAAACACTCTCACCCTGTCTGAGAGACCTGTCACCATCTTCCAATCTCAAAGACACAGTCTCACCCCATCTGGGTGACCTGTCACCCTCTCCCGAACACACGGGCACACTGTCACTATGAGGGACGTGTTACTGTCTCCCGAACTCACGGACACACTCTCACCCTCTCCCAAACTGACGGACACACTCTCAATCCATCTGAGTCACCTGTCAACGTTTCCCAAACTCTCAGATACACGCTGACCTGGTCTGAGTTACCTATCACCCTCTCCCGAACTCACGGACACACTCTCACCCCGTCTGAGTGACCTGTCACCCTCTCCTGAAGTACGGACACAGTCTTACCCGGTCTGAGTGACCTGTCACCCTCTCACGAACTCACGGACACACTCCCACCCTGAGTGACCTGTTACTGTACCTCAAACTTACAGACACACTCCCACCCTGAGTGACCTGTCACCCTCTCCCGAACTCACGGACACACTCTCATCCCGTCTGAGTGACCTGTCACCCTCTCCCGAACTCACGGATCCACTCTGACGCTGAGTGACCTGTCACCCTCTCCTGAACTCACGGACACACTCTCAACCTCTCCCAAACTAACGGACAGACTCTCATCCCGTCTGAGTGAACTGTCAACATTTCCCAAACTCACAGACACACTCTCACCTGTTCTGAGTGACCTGTCACCCTCTCCCGAACTCACGGACACACACTCACCTCGTCCGAGTGATCTGTCACCCACTCCCGAGCTCAGGGACACACTCAGACCCCGTCTGAGTGACCTGACACCCTCTCCCGAACTCACGGACACACTTACACCCCGTCTGAGTGACCTGACACCCTCTCCCGAACTCACGGACATAAACTCACCTCGTCTGAGTGACCTGTCACCCACTCCCGAGCTCACGGACACACTTACACCCCGTCTGAGTGACCTGACACCCTCTCCCGAACTCACGGACACACCCTCACTCCGTCTGAGTGACCTGTCACCCTCTCCCGAAGTCACGGACACAGTCTCACACTGTCTGAGTGACCTGTCACTCTCTCCCGAACTCACGGACACACTCTCACCCTGTCTCAGTGACCTGTCACCCTCTCCCGAACTCACGGACACACTCTGACCCTGAGTGACCTGTCACCCTCTCCCGAACTCACGGACACACTCTCACCCTCTCCCAAACTAACGGACACACTCTCATCCTGTCTGAGTGAACTGTCAACATTTCCCAAACTCTCAGACACACTCTCACCTGGGCTGAGTGACCTGTCACCCTCTCCCGAACTCACGGTCACACTCTCATCCTGTCTGAGTGAACTGTCAACATCTTCCAATCTCAAAGACACAGTCTCACCCCATCTGGGTGACCTGTCACCCTCTCCCGAACACACGGGCACACTGTCACTATGAGTGACGTGTTACCGTCTCCCGAACTCACGGACACACTCTCACCCTCTCCCAAACTGACGGACAGACTCTCATCCCGTCTGAGTGACCTGTCAACGTTTCCCAAACTCTCAGACACACGCTGACCTGGTCTGAGTTACCTGTCACCCTCTCCCGATCTCACGGACAAACGCTCACCTCGTCTGAGTAACCTGTCACCCTCTCCCGAACTCACGGACACATTCTCACCCCGTCTGAGTGACCTGTCACCCTCACCCGAAGTCACGGACACAGTCTCACCCAGTCTGAGTGACCTGTCACCCTCTCCCGAACTCACGGACACACTCTAACACTGAGTGACCTGTCACCCTCTCACGAACTCACAGACACACTCTCACCCCCTGTGAGTGACGTGTCACCCTTTCGCGAACTCACGGACACACTCCCACCCTGAGTGACCTGTTACTGTATCTCAAACTTACAGACACACTCCCACCCTGAGTGACCTGTCACCCTCTCCCGAACTCACGGACACACTCTCATCCCGTCTGAGTGACCTGTCACCCTCTCCCGAACTCACGGACACACACTCACCTCATCTGAGTGACCTGTCACCCACTCCCGAGCTCAGGGACACACTTACACCCCGTCTGAGTGACCTGACACCCTCGCCCGAACTCACGGACACACTGTCACTATGAGTGACGTGTTACCGTCTCCCGAACTCACGGACACACTCTCACCCTCTCCCAAACTGACGGACACACTCTCAATCCATCTGAGCCACCTGTCAACGTTTCCTAAACTCTCAGACACACGCTGACCTGGTCTGAGTTACCTGTCACCCTCTCCCAAACTCACGGACACACTCTCAACCTCTCCCAAACTAACGGACAGACCTTAATCTCGTCTGAGTGACCTGTCACCCTCTCCTGAACTCACGGAAATACTCTCACCCGGAGTGACCTGTCACCCTCTCCCGAACGCACAGATACACTCGGACCCTGAGTGACCTGTCACCCTCTCCCGAACTCACGGACAGACTCTCAACCTCTCCCAAACTAAAGGACAGACTCTCATCCCGTCTGAGTGAACTGTCAACATTTCCCGAGCTCAGGGACACACTCTCACCTGTTCTGAGTGACCTGTCACCCTCTCCCGAACTCACGGACACACACTCACCTCATCCGAGTGATCTGTCACCCACTCCCGAGCTCAGGGACACACTCAGACCCCGTCTGAGTGACCTGACACCCTCTCCCGAACTCACGGACACACTTACACCCCGTCTGAGTGACCTGACACCCTCTCCCGAACTCAGGGACATAAACTCACCTCGTCTGAGTGACCTGTCACCCACTCCCGAGCTCACGGACACACTTACACCCCGTCTGAGTGACCTGACACCCTCTCCCGAACTCACGGACACACCCTTACTCCGTCTGAGTGACCTGTCACCCTCTCCCGAAGTCACGGACACAGTCTCACACTGTCTGAGTGACCTGTCACTCTCTCCCGAACTCACGGACACACTCTCACCCTGTCTCAGTGACCTGTCACCCTCTCCCGAACTCACGGACACACTCTGACCCTGAGTGACCTGTCACCCTCTCCCGAACTCACGGACACACTCTCACCCTCTCCCAAACTAACGGACACACTCTCATCCTGTCTGAGTGAACTGTCAACATTTCCCAAACTCTCAGACACACTCTCACCTGGGCTGAGTGACCTGTCACCCTCTCCCGAACTCACGGTCACACTCTCATCCTGTCTGAGTGAACTGTCAACATCTTCCAATCTCAAAGACACAGTCTCACCCCATCTGGGTGACCTGTCACCCTCTCCCGAACACACGGGCACACTGTCACTATGAGTGACGTGTTACCGTCTCCCGAACTCACGGACACACTCTCACCCTCTCCCAAACTGACGGACAGACTCTCATCCCGTCTGAGTGACCTGTCAACGTTTCCCAAACTCTCAGACACACGCTGACCTGGTCTGAGTTACCTGTCACCCTCTCCCGATCTCACGGACAAACGCTCACCTCGTCTGAGTAACCTGTCACCCTCTCCCGAACTCACGGACACATTCTCACCCCGTCTGAGTGACCTGTCACCCTCACCCGAAGTCACGGACACAGTCTCACCCAGTCTGAGTGACCTGTCACCCTCTCCCGAACTCACGGACACACTCTAACCCTGAGTGACCTGTCACCCTCTCACGAACTCACAGACACACTCTCACCCCCTGTGAGTGACGTGTCACCCTTTCGCGAACTCACGGACACACTCCCACCCTGAGTGACCTGTTACTGTATCTCAAACTTACAGACACACTCCCACCCTGAGTGACCTGTCACCCTCTCCCGAACTCACGGACACACTCTCATCCCGTCTGAGTGACCTGTCACCCTCTCCCGAACTCACGGACACACACTCACCTCATCTGAGTGACCTGTCACCCACTCCCGAGCTCAGGGACACACTTACACCCCGTCTGAGTGACCTGACACCCTCGCCCGAACTCACGGACACACTGTCACTATGAGTGACGTGTTACCGTCTCCCGAACTCACGGACACACTCTCACCCTCTCCCAAACTGACGGACACACTCTCAATCCATCTGAGCCACCTGTCAACGTTTCCTAAACTCTCAGACACACGCTGACCTGGTCTGAGTTACCTGTCACCCTCTCCCAAACTCACGGACACACTCTCAACCTCTCCCAAACTAACGGACAGACCTTAATCTCGTCTGAGTGACCTGTCACCCTCTCCTGAACTCACGGAAATACTCTCACCCGGAGTGACCTGTCACCCTCTCCCGAACGCACAGATACACTCGGACCCTGAGTGACCTGTCACCCTCTCCCGAACTCACGGACAGACTCTCAACCTCTCCCAAACTAAAGGACAGACTCTCATCCCGTCTGAGTGAACTGTCAACATTTCCCGAGCTCAGGGACACACTTACACCCTCACCTGTTCTGAGTGACCTGTCAGCCTCTCCCGAACTCACAGACACACACTCACCTCGTCTGAGTGACCTGTCACCCACTCCCGAGCTCAGGGACACACCTACACCCCGTCTGAGTGACCTGACACCCTCTCCCGAACTCATGGACACACAAACACCCCGTCTGAGTGACCTAACACCCTCTCCCGAACTCACGGACACACTTTCACTCTGTCTGAGTAACCTGTCACCCTCTCACGAACTCACGGACAAACTCTGACCCTGAGTGACCTGTCACACTCTCCCGAACTCACGGACACACTCTCACCCTCTCCCAAACTAACGGACACACTCTCATCCTGTCTGAGTGAACTGTCAACATTTCCCAAACTCTCAGACACACTCTCACCTGGGCTGAGTGACCTGTCACCCTCTCCCGAACTCACGGACACACTCTCACCCCGTCTGAGTGACCTGTCACCCTCTCCCGAACTCACGGACACACTCTCACCCTGTTTGAGAGACCTGTCACCATCCTCCAATTTCAAAGACACAGTCTCACCCCATCTGGGTGACCTGTCACCCTCTCCCGAACACACGGGCACACTGTCACTATGAGTGACGTGTTACCGTCTCCCGAACTCACAGACACACTTTCACCCTCTCCCAAACAGACGGACACACTCTCATCCCGTCTGAGTGAACTGACAACATTTCCCAAACTCTCAGACACACTCTCACCTGGGCTGAGTGACCTGTCACCCTCTCCCGAACTCACGGACACACTCTCACCCCGTCTGAGTGACCTGTCACCCTCTCCCGAACTCACGGACACACTCTCACCCTGTTTGAGAGACCTGTCACCATTTTCCAATCTCAAAGACACAGTCTCACCCCATCTGGTTGACCTATCACCCTCCCCCGAACACACGGGCACACTGTCACCATGAGTGACGTGTTACCATCTCCCGAACTCACAGACACAGTCTCACCCTCTCCCAAACTGACGGACACACTCTCAATCCATCTGAGTCACCTGTCAACGTTTCCCAAACTCTCAGATACACGCTGACCTGGTCTGAGTTACCTGTCATCCTCTCCCGAACTCACGGACACACCCTCACCCCGTCTGAGTGACCTGTCACCCTCTCCTGAAGTCACGGACACAGTCTCACCCGGTCTGAGTGACCTGTCACCCTCTTCCGAACTCACGGACACACTCTCACCTTGAATAACCTGTAACCCTCTCCCGAACTCACAGACACACTCTAACCCTGAGTGACCTGTCACCCTCTCCCGAACTCACGGACACACACTCACCTCGTCTGAGTGACCTGTAACCCACTCCCGAGCTCAGGGACAGACTTACACCCCGTCTGAGTGACCTGTCACCCTCTCCCGAAGTCACGGACACAGTCTCACCTCGTCTGAGTGACCTGTCACACTCTCCCGAAGTCACGGACACTCTGACCTTGAATAACCTGTAACCCTCTCACGAACTCACAGACACACTCTCACCCGAACTCACGGACACACTCCCACCCTGAGTGACCTGTTACTGTATCTCAAATTTACAGACACACTCCCACCCTGAGTGACCTGTCACCCTCTCCTAAACTCACAGTCACCCTCTCCCGAACTCACGGACACACTCTCATCCCCTCTGAGTGACCTGTCACCCTCTCCCGAATTCACGGAAATCCTCTCACCCGGAGAGACCTGTCACCCTCTCCCGAACGCACGGATACACTCTGACCCTGAGTGACCTGTCACCCTCTCTCGAAATCACGGACACACTCTCAACCTCTCCCAAACTAAAGGACAGACTCTCATCCCGTCTGAGTGAACTGTCAACATTTCCCGAGCACAGGGACACACTTACACCGTCACCTGTTCTGAGTGACCTGTCAGCCTCTCCCGAACTCACGGACACACACTCACCTCGTCTGAGTGACCTGTCACCCACTCCAGAGCTCACGGACACACTTACACCCCGTCTGAATTACCTGACACCCTCTCCCGAACTCACGGACACACTCTCACTCCATCTGAGTGACCTGTCACTCTCTCCCGAACTCACGGACACACTCTCACCCTGTCTGAGTAACCTGTCACCCTCTCCCGAACTCACGGACACACTCTGACCCTGAGTGACCTGTCACCCTCTCCCGAACTCACGGACACACTATCACCCTCTCCCAAACTAACGGACACACTCTCATCCTGTCTGAGTGAACTGTCAACATTTCCCAAACTCTCAGACACACTCTCACCTGGGCTGAGTGACCTGTCACCCTCTCCCGAACTCACGGACACACTCTAAACAAGTCTGAGTGACCTGTCACCTTCTCCCGAACTCATGGACACACTCTCACCCTGTCTGAGTGACCTGTCTCCATCTTCCAATCTCAAAGACACAGTCTCACCCCATCTGGGTGACCTGTCTCCATCTTCCAATCTCAAAGACACAGTCTCACCCCATCTGGGTGACCTGTCACCCTCTCCCGAACACACGGGCACACTGTCACTATGAGTGACGTGTTACCGTCTCCCGAACTCACGGACACACTCTCACTCTCTCCCAAACTGACGGACACACTCTCAATCCATCTGAGTGACCTGTCAACGTTTCCCAAACTGTCAGACACACGCTGACCTGGTCTGAGTTACCTGTCACCCTCTCCCGAACTCACGGACACAGTCTCACCCGGTCTGAGTGACCTGTCACCCTCTCCCGAACTCACAGACACACTCTCACCTTGAATAACCTGTAACCCTCTCCCGAACTCACAGACACACTCTAACCCTGAGTGACCTGTCACCCTCTCACGAACTCACAGACACACTCTCACCCCCTGTGAGTGACGTGTCACCCTCTCGCGAACTCACGGACACACTCCCACCCTGAGTGACCTATTACTGTATCTCAAACTTACAAACACACTTCCAAGCTGAGTGACCTGTCACCCTCTCCCGAACTCACGGACACACTCTCATCCCGTCTGAGTGACCTGTCACCCTCTCCCGAACTTACGGAAACAATTACACCCCGTCTGAGTGACCTGACACCCTCTCCCGAACTCACGGACAACACTCACCTCGTCTGAGTGACCTGTCACCCACTCCCGAGCTCACGGACACACTTACACCCCGTCTGAGTGACCTGACACCCTCTCCCGAACTCACAGACACACTCTCACTCGGTCTGAGTGACCTATCACTCTCTCCCGAACTCACGGACACACTCTCACCCTGTCTGAGTAACCTGTCACCCTCTCCCGAACTCACGGACACACTCTGACCCTGAGTGATCTGTCACCCTCTCCCGAACTCATGGACACACTATCACCCTCTCCCAAACTAACGGACACACTCTCATCCTGTCTGAGTGAACTGTCAACATTTCCCAAACTCTCAGACACACTCTCACCTGGGCTGAGTGACCTGTTCACCCTCTCCCGAACTCACGGAAATACTCTCACCCGGAGTGACCTGTCACCCTCTCCCGAACGCACGGATACACTCTGACCCTGAGTGACCTGTCACCCTCTCCCGAACTCATGGACACACTCTCACCCTGTCTGAGTGACCTGTCTCCATCTTCCAATCTCAAAGACACAGTCTCACCCCATCTGGGTGACCTGTCTCCATCTTCCAATCTCAAAGACACAGTCTCACCCCATCTGGGTGACCTGTCACCCTCTCCCGAACACACGGGCACACTGTCACTATGAGTGACGTGTTACCGTCTCCCGAACTCACGGACACACTCTCACTCTCTCCCAAACTGACGGACACACTCTCAATCCATCTGAGTGACCTGTCAACGTTTCCCAAACTGTCAGACACACGCTGACCTGGTCTGAGTTACCTGTCACCCTCTCCCGAACTCACAGACAAACGCTCACCTCGTCTGAGTAACCTGTCACCCTCTTCCGAAATCACGGACACAGTCTCACCCGGTCTGAGTGACCTGTCACCCTCTCCCGAACTCACGGACACACTCTCACCTTGAATAACCTGTAACCCTCTCCCGAACTCACAGACACACTCTAACCCTGAGTGACCTGTCACCCTCTCACGAACTCACAACACACTCTCACCCCCTGTGAGTGACGTGTCACCCTCTCGCGAACTCACGGACACACTCCCACCCTGAGTGACCTGTTACTGTATCTCAAACTTACAGACACACTCACACGCTGAGTGACCTGTCACCCTCTCCCGAACTCACGGACACACTGTCATCCCATCTGAGTGACCTGTCACCCTCTCCCGAACTCACGGAAAATCTCTCACCCGGAGTGTCCTGTCACCCTCTCCCGAACGCACGGATACTCTCTGACCCTGAGTTACCTGCCACCCTCTCCTGAACTCACGGACACACTCTGAAGCTCTCCCAAACTAACGGACAGACTCTCATCCCGTCTGAGTGAACTGTCAATATTTCCCAAACTCTCAGACACACTCTCACCTGTTCTGAGTGACCTGTCACCCTCTCCCGAACTCACGGACACACACTCACCTCGTCTGAGTGACCTGTCACCCACTCCCGAGCTCAGGGACACACTTACACCCCGTCTGAGTGACCTGACACCCTCTCCCGAACTTACGGACACAATTACACCCCGTCTGAGTGACCTGACACCCTCTCCCGAACTCACGGACAACACTCACCTCGTCTGAGTGACCTGTCACCCACTCCCGAGCTCACGGAGACACTTACACCCCGTCTGAGTGACCTGACACCCTCTCCCGAACTCACGGACACACTCTCACTCCGTCTGAGTGACCTGTCACACTCTCCCGAACTCACGAACACACTCTCACCCTGTCTGAGTAACCTGTCACCCTCTCCCGAACTCACGGACACACTCTGACCCTGAGTGACCTGTCCACCATCTCCCGAACTCACGGACACACTATCACCCTCTCACAAACTAACGGACACACTCTCATCCTGTCTGAGTGAACTGTCAACATTTCCAAAACTCTCAGTCACACTCTCAATGGGCTGAGTGACCTGTTCACCCTCTCCCGAACTCACAGAAATACTCTCACCAGGAGTGACCTGTCACCTCTCTCCGAACGCACGGATACACTCTGACCCTGAGTGACCTGTCACCCTCTCCCGAACTCACGGACACACTCTCACCTTGAATAACCTGTAACCCTCTCACGAACTCACAGACACACTCTAACCCTGAGTGACCTGTCACCCTCTCACGAACTCACGGACACACTGTGATCCCATCTGAGTGACCTGTCACCCTCTCCCGAACTCACGGAAAAGCTCTCACCCGGAGTGACCTGTCACTCTCTCCCGAACTCACGGACACACTCTCACCCCGTCTGAGTGACCTGTCACCCTCTCCCGAACTCACGGACACACACTCATCCTGTCTGAGTGAACAGTCAACATTCCCAAACTCTCAGACACACTCTCACCTGGGCTGAGTGACCTGTTCACCATCTCCCGAACTCACGGAAATACTCTCACCCGGAGTGACCTGTCACCCTCTGCCGAACTCACGGAAAACTCTCACCCGAATGACCTGTCACCCTCTCCCGAACGCACGGATACACTCTGACCCTGAGTTACCTGCCACCCTCTCCTGAACTCACGGACACACTCTGAAGCTCTCCCAAACTAACGGACAGACTCTCATCCCGTCTGAGTGAACTGTCAATATTTCCCAAACTCTCAGACACACTCCCACCTGTTCTGAGTGACCTGTCACCCTCTCCCGAACTCACGGACACACACTCACCTCGTCTGAGTGACCTGTCACCCACTCCCGAGCTCAGGGACACACTTACACCCCGTCTGAGTGACCTGACACCCTCTCCCGAACTTACGGACACAATTACACCCCGTCTGAGTGACCTGACACCCTCTCCCGAACTCACGGACAACACTCACCTCGTCTGAGTGACCTGTCACCCACTCCCGAGCTCACGGACACACTTACACCCCGTCTGAGTGACCTGACACCCTCTCCCGAACTCACGGACACACACTCACTCCGTCTGAGTGACCTGTCACACTCTCCCGAACTCACGGACACACTCTCACCCTGTCTGAGTAACCTGTCACCCTCTCCCCGAACTCACGGACACACACTCACTCCGTCTGAGTGACCTGTCACACTCTCCCGAACTCACGGACACACTCTGACCCTGAGTGACCTGTCACCATCTCCCGAACTCACGGACACACTATCACCCTCTCCCAAAGTAACGGACACACTCTCATCCTGTCTGAGTGAACTGTCAACATTCCCAAACTCTCAGACACACTCTCAAATGGGCTGAGTGACCTGTTCACCCTCTCCCGAACTCACAGAAATACTCTCACCAGGAGTGACCTGTCACCCTCTCCCGAACGCAAGGATACACTCTGACCCTGAGTGACCTGTCACCCTCTCCCGAAATCACGGACACGCTCTCAACCTCTCCCAAACTAACGGACATACTCTCATCCCGTCTGAGTGACCTGACACACTCTCCTGAACTCATGGACACACACTCACCTCGTCTGAGTGACCTGTCACCCACTCCCGAGCTCACGGACAGACTTACACCCCGTCTGAGTGACCTGACACCCTCTCCCGAACTCACGGACACACTTACACCCTGTCTGAGTGACCTGACACCCTCTTCCGAACTCACGGACACACACTCACCTCGTCTGAGTGACCTGGCACCCACTCCCAAGCTCACGGACACACTTAGACCCCGTCTGAGTGACCTGACACCCACTGCCGAACTCACGGACACACTCTCACCCGTCTGAGTGACCTGTCACCCTCTCCCGAACTCACGGACAGACACTCATCCCGTCTGAGTGACCTGTCACCCTCTCCCGAACGCACGGATACACTCTGACCCTGAGTGACCTGATAACCCCTCCAAACTCACAGACACACTCTCAACCTCTCCCAAACTAACGGACAGACTCTCATCCCGTCTGAGTGAACTGTAAACGTTTCCCAAACTCTCAGACACACTCTCACCTGTTCTGAGTGACCTGTCCCCCTCTCCCGAACTCATGCACAGACTCTCACCCGGAGTGACCTGTCACCGTCTCCCGAACTCACGGACACACTCTCAACCCGTCTGAGTGACCTGGCACCCTCTCCCGAACTCATGGACACACTTACACCCCGTCTGAGTGACCAGTCACCCTCTCCTGAACTCACGGACACACTCTCACCCCGTCTGAGTGATCTGTCACCCTCTCTCGAACTCACGGACGCACTCTCACCCTGTCTGAGTGACCTGTCTCCATCTTCCAATCTCAAAGACACAGTCTCACCCCATCTGGGAGACCTGTGACCCTCTCCCGAACACACGGGCACACTGTCACCATGAGTGACGTGTTACCGTCTCCCGAACTCACGGACACACTCTCACCCTCTCCCAAACTGACGGACACACTCTCATCCCGTCTGAGTGACCTGTCAACGTTTCCCAAACTCTCAGACACACGCTGACCTGGTCTGAGTAACCTGTCACCCTCTCCCGAACTCACGGACACACTCTCACCCTGTATGACTGACTTGTCACCATCTTCCGAGCTCAAGGATACAGTCTCACCCCATCCGGGTGACCTGTCACCCACTCCTGAACTCACGGACATACTCTCACACCGTCTGAGTGACCTGTCACCCTCTCTCGAACACACGGACACACTGTCACTCTGAGTGACGTGTCAGCCACTCCCGAACTCACGGACAAACTCTCACGCTCTCCCAACTGACGGACACACTCTCATCCCGTCTGAGTGACCTGTCAATGTTTCCCAAACTCTCAGACACACTCTCATCTGGTCTGAGTGACCCTGTCACCCTCTCCCGAACTCACGGACACACGCTCACCTCGTCTGAGTGACCTGTAACCCTCTCCCGAACCCACAGACACACTCTGACCATGA